>NC_057814.1:350309029-350381259 GCF_018294505.1 Triticum aestivum | reverse complement strand
CATGGATAGGCCCATGCGACTTGGGGATAATGCTGCCCGAGGGGCACCCCCAACTGAATGAACTAGAAAGAGTCACCTGATACCGTAGCTGGAGTAATGTTGGGGTAGCTGAAGATGCGTGCCGAGGAGTCGTCCCTCACGAGCCGCCAGGGTCCTGAGCCTCAGGAGGACCCGCAGGCCCAGGTTGCTCCTGAAGAACCGTCGCGATCTCCTCCAGGACGGCGTGATGCCTGGCCTCTTGAGCCGCCAGGATGCTCCGCAGGTGGCGCTGGAAGGTGACAGCCGCGTTCCGCAAGGCAAACGACATGCGAACATAGCTGTGAGGTGGACCCTCGCACCGTCCAACGCGTGAAGGCCAGAAACGTCCCTGAGATGTGGCGTGTTGATCCCCGGAATGTCGACGCAGACGCGCAGCCCACCGTCGTCGCCAGGATGGGGAGCCGCGCCGGGTGGTGGGCGGCGGTCGCCGCGTATGGTCCTTGCCTCTCGAAGCTCCTGGATCGCCTTGGTGATGAACTCCCGAGCACTAGGCGCTCCATGCCTCGTGCCCTCTTGAGGAAAACGTGTAGCGAAGCACGCCTCCACGTGGTGCCCGAACGCCTCCCTCGTGACATTGGCTAGGTTTGAGGCCCTATGGAAGAGAGCCCCCAAGCCCAGCCTGAGTAGGGCGCCGGGCGCTCCTTCCTATGCGAAGGAGGGAGGCGCCCCATCTGCGAGCGCAGGTCCTGAGGTGGTGCTGCTGGAAGCACCGCTTCCCTAAGGCCCTGGGTGGAGTAGCTGCTTCTTCTTCTTGGGGATGGCCTTAGGAGGGTGCAGGGTGCCCTCGTCGTCGGGGTCTTCGGCCGCTGCAGCTTGGTAAGCGCGCTCGAGGGAGCACACCGCATCTCTTTCTTCGCAGGGGACCGTGATGATGCCGCCGCTCCCTGGCATTTTGAGGACATTGTAGCCGTGGTGGGTCACTGCCATGAACTTGGCCAAGGCTGGATACCCAAGGATGGCGTTGTACGGCAGGCGGATGTGGGCGACGTCGAAGACGATGAGCTCGGTGCGGTAGTTGTTACGATGGCCGAAGGTGACAGGGAGGTGGACCTGCCCTATCGGGGTGGTGGAGCCGTTGGTCACTCCTGAGAAGGGCTAGGCTGTAGCTGATCATATGGCACTTGGAGGCTGTCGAACGTCTCGACGGACATGATGTTGAGCCCTGCGCCGCCGTTGATGAGAGTCTTGGTGACTTGAACATTGCGAGGGCGCCGGCAGTTGCCGCGCACTTGAGCTGGTCTGACGAGCTGAAGGTGATGGCGCACTTGGACCACCTGAGCGGGCGCGTGGCTTCGAGCCTGGGAAGGGCCGCGTTCACCTCACGAGCAAACTGCTTGAAGATACGCTGAGATGCTGGGTATTGAGCGCCACCCAAGATGCACGCGATGGCACGAGGCTCTTGGAAGCCCCCAGCGCCCTCGTCCTGATGATGGTCGTCGTTCCTCCTTGGTGGCGGCGGCAGCGGAGGGAGGGCGGCATTGTCCTGAGGACGGTCCTCACGAGGCTGGTCCCTCCAGGCGCCCTCACGAGGCTAGTGCTGCCAGTGGTCCTCACGAGGCCGGTCACGCCACTCCTGGCGGGGCCGCGGTCGTCCCAGCGTCCTCCACTTCGCCCTCCTCCTCGGGCGTAGCCCCGGTCGTTGCGCTCGGGGCGTCGACCGAAGCGTCCATCACGAATGGCCCTGAGCTCTGGACAGTCGTTGGTGTTGTGGCTATGTACCCTGTGGAAGGCGCGGAATGGACGGCCACTCTTGGACGAATCAGGGTGGTCCCAGTCGCGTTTCATATCCGGTTCAGCCGCGAGCACGGCTATTCCCTTGCACTTCACATCCTTGGCCTTGGCTTTCTTGTCCTCTTGGTCGGCAGCTGGGAGCTCGAGGAGGGAAAGGCGCCCTTCCTCGGCCCTTGCGCACTTGGTCGCTGGTCGGTGTCAAAACCGGCGGATCTCGGGTAGGGAGTCTCGAACTGTGCGTCTAAGGCCGATGGTAACAAGAGGCGGGGGACACAATGTTTACCCAAGTTTGGGCCCTCTCGATGGAGGTAATACCCTACTTCCTGCTTGATTGATCTTGATGATATGAGTATTACAAGAGTTGATCTACCACGAGATCGTAGAGGCTAAACCCTAGAAGCTAGCCTATGGTATGATTGTTGTTGTCCTACGGACTAAACCCTCTGGTTTATATAGACACCGGAGGGGGCTAGGGTTACACAGAGTCAGTTACAAGGGAGGAGATCTACATATCCGTATTGCCAAGCTTGCCTTCCACGCCAAGGAGAGTCCCATCCGGACACGGGTCGAAGTCTTCAATCTTGTATCTTCATAGTCCAACAGTCCGGCCAAAGGATATATAGTCCGGCTGTCCGAGGACCCCCTAATCCAGGACTCCATAAGTAGCCCCTGAACCAGACTTCAATGACGATGAGTCCGGCGCGCAGATTTGTCTTCGGCATTGCAAGGCGGGTTCTTCCTCCGAATACTCCATAGAAGATCTTGAACACAAGGATAGTGTCCGACTCTGCAAAACAAGTTCCACATACCACCGTAGAGAGAATAATATTTCCACAAATCTAATCTGCTGACGACTTTTCATAACGTGACATCACACCCGGCCTGATCATTATTCGAACCGTTTTTCTCAATCAGCCTGCCACTGCACGCTTTGCGAGGCGATTTTATTGGCACGTCTTGTCGAAGCAGAGATTGTGTCCCCCTTATTACGGGATTCTCATCAATACGGATGTCGGTAACCCAATCGTGCCCGTTGGTATGACTCCTCGATTTTAGGCAAGTCCCAAACGGCCACGAGGAGGACGCTTGATATTCACCCTCTTTATAAAGAGGCCAAGGCCTGTCCTTCTTCTTCTCGTACTCAATCGAATCCTTCCCCCGCCTCGAGTTTCAACACCCAAGGCTCAGGTCAGGCGCTTCGGACCTTCAACCATGTCCGGATCCAACCTTCAAGGTCGGTGGATGCCCTCCACTGTCACAGAGGAAGACATGAAGAAGCTAAGAGAGGCTAGGTATTGACTGCCGAAATCTCGCACAGGCTACCTGCTTGAGGGCAGGTCATTCCCACTCCCAAACTCGGCGAGAGCGTTGTATTCATATCTCACTTCCTCTGAGGGCTAGGCCTTGTTCTAGATCCCTTTGTTAGGGGGCTCATGTTCTATTACGGGCTGGATTTCCATGACCTGGCCCCGGATTCCATCCTTCACATCTTGTCGTTCATCGTCGTGTGTGAAGCCTTCCTCCGCATTACCCCACACTTCGGCTTATGGCTCAAGACCTTCAATGTGAAGCCGAAGATGATTGAGGGGCGACACGCAGAGTGCGGAGCTGCCGAAATAAGCAAAGGTGCCGATGTTCCATGGCCAAAGGGTTCCTTCCCGGGGGTGTACAGTTTATGGCAACGGGAGTGGTTTTACATCACAGCCCCCCTCGGTACTAAGTGGGTAGCCGCCCCTGCCTTTCGCTCGGCCCCCCCGCCACAACTGACGTCATGGATCAACAAGGGGCTGGACTGGGGGCCAGTAAATGATGTGCCAATATTGTAGAGTCGCATCCGAGATCTCCTTGAGAGGGATATCAGCCTGGTCACTGTAATGCAAGTCATGCTAGTTTGTCAAGTCCCGCCTTGCAAACGTCGACCCTTCCGTATGTGGGAGTTTAACCCGGAAGGACCGCGAGCTATTCAGCACTTTCTCGTCATGACGCTCGAAGAGATGTACAAATTATTCTTCGGACCACAAATAAGGTGTCCGGACACCACCGAGGATGCGGGTCTGAGCTGCAATCGTCCAGATACCCAAGTAAGTAGTCCTTCGGCCGAACACGTTGTCTGTTTATTTATGACAACATCATTTTGAAAAGTCGCTCTTTGATCAGGACTGGGTAAAAAAGGCGTGATCAGGTGTTCGGCCCCCTTCCCAAAGGCTCAGCAGATCCTGTACTGGCCAGAATGCTTGAGCTGGCGCCTTATCAGGCGCCCTCAGGGGAAGATAAAGGGGGGGGGGATAAAGAGGCTGAAAGTGGGCCTCGCTCATTATTCATCCAAACTGGGGAATTAGCGCCTCCGCGAAGGAGGATAACCCGGGAGAAGAATCTAAAATTCCCTCTCCCCAAGGAAGGAAGAGGACCACCTCTGAAGACTTGGAAACAATGGTTTCCAAATGAGGGAAGAAATCTTCGCCAGAGGGTCTTGCCCCGGAGGGTACCCCTGCCGCACAGTGCCCGCAAGGGGATCAGTCCTCCACCGAGCTGTAAGTAAACAAAAAGTACTTAATAGTAAAAATATCATGCTTTACCTCCGAGGACAATAACCAAAGCATATATCTTGTAGTTCGGATTGTAGCCCTCCTCGACAGAGTTCGTCTTCGGGGGATCTTCTTCCGGAGATGATGGAGAGCGAAACACCTCCCCATGCCTCCCCGCCTCATTAGGCGGGCGACCCTGAGGTGTCATCACGGAGGATTTCTCCTGATCCGCCAAGGCCAGAGCGTAACCCTTCAGCCCCCCGAAGTCCGGAGTATTCGGCTCCTAAGGAGAGCCACAGCAAGGGTCCGAAACCGTCCGGTGTGCGATCGGACGCGCTGATGAATCTTCTGGAGGAGGCGGCTGTCTCGGAAACGCATCGTGCTCTAATGGGCACAGTGGTTGAGAGGATTTCATCCGCTGAAAGCGGGTTGCATGAAGCTTTTATGAGTCCGCTGAAAGGCTTTGAGGTACGTGAAATAGTGTATATTTTTGACGGTATCGCACACGTTAGGTGTGCCCTATGCAGATAGTAGCCCCTGAGACTCTGGTTGCTATCGAGAATGGCAGGAAACAGAGGATCATAGTCCCAGGTAATAATCAGGCCGCCTTCCTGTGCAGGTGGCTGGAGGTCCGGTGGCTAGCCGGACTGGTGAGTTTGCTGAGCTAAAGCAGCAACTTGATGCGGCAGATGCCAACACCGTCCTTGTAAACAAGCGGCTTGACGAGGCACAGGGTATGCGTTGTCTCCAGTGATCAACACATATTAAGAGGAGCATGATGCTAGTATCTTTAATATGCTGTGACTGCAGATGGGGCTGCCACTGTGGAGACCCTTTGGGCAGAACTTGCCCGAGCCAAGGAACAAGCCAGGAAGAGTGATGCGTCCAATCTAAAGGCGGTCGAAGAGCTAAGAGCCGAATAGGCTACGCATTGCCAAAGCAAGGATAAAATAGCTAAGATGGCTATTGAGTTGAAGGATGCCACCGACCATTATGAGCTTCTTGAAAAGGAAAATCGAACGAGGATGACGGACCTGGAGAAGTCCATGGTAGCGGCCAAGGACGCCCGCTCTAAAATCAGAGCGGCGAAGGAAGAGCTGCGTCAAGCCGGGGATATCGTGGCTGGGAAGCCCTTTTTGCTGCGGACGAAGTTCGGAGATCCTAAGTATGCCCCTCTCGATCAACTGTGGAGTTCTGCAGACGCATACGTGGATTTGGCAGCAAGTGCTGCTGATGCGGCCGAGTTTTTCAAAGATCAAAAAGATCGTGAAGTAGAAAAGCTGTTCTGGTCGCAGTTCAATGTTCCCGCTGCTGTTGAATGAGCAAATGGCCGAGTGGGCCGAGCTCCACAGGTTGTCCGGGCTTGCCATGAGGTATGTTGTGGATCATCTGTGGCCAGAAGGGCCAATGCCAAATAGTTATTTTAGTTTAGTGCAACAGTTCCTTGGTGCTGTGCCGCGCATCGATGCTATGAAGAGGTCAGCGTGCATAGAGGGTGCGCGGATGGCTCTTGCCCGTGTCAAGACATACTGGGCAGAGATGGAGGCCACCGCTATTGCAACCCAGAGTTCGGCCGTGGGCCGAGTATCGGCCGAGCACTACTTTGAAGAACTCCTTGAAGGCGCTCGTTTAATAGAGGCTCAGTGCTCGAAGAATATTATGTTCTAGTGACATGTATTCCCATTGTAAGAACAATTTTTATTAAATTATAAGGGCTGCGTTTATACTTTTGCCTGAAAGTATTATGATGCCTCCTGTGCGGCCGTTTATGTATATATGTATATAACCTAAAAGTTTGCAGTCGTCGGCTTCAGCCCCCATGCATATAATGCGGGGGTGTTCGCAAAAAATGCATATTCACACTTGATGCAACGTCTTGGTCCATTAAGGAGGTGATAGCGCAGCGAACGAGGCAATGGGACTATATTGCTTTAACACTTTCACTTAGCCATAGGAGTTTGACGGTGGGACTACTATATAGCCCATGGTACCTCCGCGCTCATCCGAATACGGGGCGCGTACATACATGACCGGGAAACGACCCTTCGTTAATGCGGAGGAATCCCGAAGATTCCGCTAAGTCATCGAGTGGTTGACCAGTCTCGCGCTTTATCATGACAGTCAGTTTTCGGCTTTCTCTACTGAGGTGCTCATCTAAATGAACCAGGGCACAATCGCAGTAGTTCTCCCGGTGCCACCTTAGCCGATAGAGCGGAACGTAAGGTAGCAAAACACGGGAGCCGGGCAAACCCAACATTTGACCAAAGACATGATTCGGAGCTGATGCATATAAGGCCAAACTCGCGACGCCGAACACTCCCTAAGGTATTCGGTCTTTATAACGTATGCCGGGCTGAGCAATGCCCTTGATAATGAACCCCGAGTATCCCGGTACGTGCAATGTTCTGACGTGGCGAAATGCCAATAACGTCAGCATCCTTCTCGGTTGTACTGAGTATCCGGAGGATGTGAACAACAAGAGACAGTAAAAAAGGTTTACACAGGGTCTTAATCTAAAAAGAAACCTTTGAGCGGGTCCCTGCTGCACGTCTGCGCCTGTGTGTCCGTTGTGCCGTATCCTGGAAGGGTGTAGCATGATTATCATCTATAAAAGAGAAGAACTTAGGTGAAAGTTGTCGTGCGAAAAATTGGTTATTCCCAATAAACCATTAAAATTCAAGATAAGTAAAGTTGAGCCGAACTAGCCCTGTTTACACGCGGGAAGCCCCTGGTACCGTCTATGGGGGTATAACCATCAAACCAATCTCGGGTTTATCTAAGCCTTTATAGCTAGTAATGCGCCGGACTCGTCTAGCCGTGTCCGCGGTCTTGACGACCGATCATTTATTCTGGTTGGAGTGGTCGTTTAGTGTTCGGCTGTTAAAGCCGTCGCACCTTCTTCCGCGCGTAAGGAACGTTCAATATTTCCTCTAATTGTGATGATGCCACGTGGACCGGGCATCTTAAGCCTGAGAGAACCGTAATGCGGTACTGCATTAAAACGAGCAAAAGCTGCTCTTCCGAGTAGTGCTTGATAGCCACTTCGGAATGGAGCGATGTCGAAGGTTAACTTTTCGCTTCGAAAGTTGTCGGGAGAACCGAATACAACCTCTAGTATTAGAGAGCCCGTGCAGTGGGCCTCTGGGCCTGGTATTACTCCCTTGAAGGTAGTATTACTGTGGTTGATTTTTGTCGGGTCTATCCCCATTTTGTGGACTGTGTCCTGATATATCAGATTAGGACTACTGCCGCCGTCCATAAGGACTCGTGTGAGATGGTATCCGTTTATTATTGGGTCTAACATCAAGGCAGCCAATCCTTCGTGCCGGATGCTTGTCAGGTGATCCCTGCGATCAAAAGTGATTGGGCATGCCAACCAGGGGTTGAACTTAGGGGTGACGGGCTCTACGGCGCGTGTGTCTCGGAGTGCATGTTTGCTTCTCCTCTTCGTCACGTGGATCATGTTCACTGTTTTGATCTCTGGTGGGAATTTTTTCTGTCCCCCAGTGCTTTGCTGGTGAGGCTCGTCCTCGTCTTCACTTGGTGTCTCCCTCCCCTTGTGTTCGGCGTTTAGGTTACCGGCCTACTTGAAGACCCAGCATTCTCTGTGGGTGTGATTTGCAGGTTTATCGGGGGTGCCATGGATCTGACATAGTTTGTCTAGAATCTTGTTTAGGCTGGACGGTCCATCTCTGCTGCCTTTGAAAGGCTTTTTCCGCTGATCCGGTCGAGAGCCCCTGAATCCGGCGTTTACCGCCGTGCTATCTGGGCTGTCTTCTTTATTTGGACGCTTGCTTTTACTTCGTCGTGGTTTTCCATTGACATCCCTGACTTCGGATGTGCCTGGGTCGCTGGTGCTACTACGGACTAGCCAGCTATCTTCGCCCGCGCAAAAGCGGGTCATGAGGCTTGTCAGGGCTGCCATTGTTCTTGGTTTTTCTTGGCCGAGGTGTCAGGCGAGCCATTCGTCTCGGATGCTGTGTTTGAAAGCTGCTAAGGCTTCGGCGTCCGGGCAGTCGACGATTTGGTTCTTCTTAGTGAGAAATCTGTTCCAAAGCTTTTGGGCTGACTCTCCGGGCTGTTGAATTATATGACTTAAATCGTCTACATCTGGAGGTCGGACATAGGTCCCTTGAAAATTAGCCCGAAAAGCATCCTCAAGTTCCTCCCAACTTCCAATTGAGTTTTCGGGGAGGATTTTCAGCCAATGCCGAGCTGGCCCTTTCAGCTTGAGCGGCATGTACTTGATGGTGTGGAGATCGTCTCCGCGAGCCATATGGATTTGGAGGATAAAGTCCTCAATCCAGACCCCAGGGTCTGTGGTTCCGTCGTACGCCTCTATGTTCACTGGTTTGAATCATTCCGGAAATTCGTGGTCCAGCACCTCGTCGGTGAAACATAGGGGGTGTGCGGCACCCTTGTATTTGGATGTGTCGTGGCGTTCTGACGGATGTAGTGTTTGGTTTTGGTTGTGCGCTGGAGCGCGTTTCCTTGATCCGTAGATGGATCTGGTCGCGCCGGTCTTCTGATGCAAGTCCTCACGTGAATCGTGTGCTGACCTATGTGCGGCCTTGTTAGCCGATCTATCGTGGCCACAAGGTGGTTGATCCGACCGGTCGGCTGTCTTATTTTTCGGCTGTGTGGGCTCTAAGGCCTCATCATCAAATTCGGGCAACAGCTTGCGCTTTGGATAGCTCTTTGTGTGGTAACTACCACCATACTTTTCTTCATTGTCGAGCACTTTGTTCCATCTACTGTTGAGCCTATTCTGCGCAGCCTTAAGCCTTTGCTTCTGCTTCTTCAGACTCCTCGTGGTGGCAATAAGCCTTCTGCGAAGGTTCTCTTGTTCCAAGTGCCTTTCCGGGATGATGTGTGCATCTTCGTCCGGACTGTTTTCATCTCCGGAGGGAGGTTGATGAGCTTTATCCTCGGCGTCGCCGTCTTCGGGCAGCGGATCTGTACTATGTTCGCCGTTTGCTGGTTCATCCTGCTCTGCCGCTGGGTCAATGTGGTCGTCGTTTCCTATGGAGTCGACTTGGGTGTTATTTTCTCTTGCGCTGTTATCGCTGTTTTTGCCAAGGCGGGATTTGGAGCGGCGCCTATGCCGACGCTTTGTTTGCTTCTCGAGGGAGCTATCCTTCGCTGCATCCTTCCATTCCTCGTCATTGTTTTCTTTGGGTGTATCCACCATGTATATGTCATGTGATGAAGTGGCTATCCAGCACCCTGTGGGCGATGGTTCCTGTTCCTCTCCTGCATCATCGTCCATGCCGTCGATGTCTTCACAGTCGAAATCGAGCATATCGGTTAAATCGTCGATAGTGGGTGGTTGGTGGGGAGCGAATTTCTTCGTCGTCTGCATCCCATTCTAGCCGGACATAGTTCGGCCAGGGTTCTCTTGACAAGGAGAGGGACCTTAATGAATTTAGCACATCGCCGAAAGGCAAGTGCTGAAAGATATCCGTGGAGGTAAACTCCGTGATCGGCGCCCAATCAGTTTCGATGGGCACGGACACAAGCGGCTCGGAGTCCGTGGTCGGGGACGAATCCAATGATTCGGCAGCACGGGTCTCGTGGGAGGTGAAGTCAGTATTCGGCTCTATCGCCGCTGAGAGTGCGGCTTTTGTGGCGGGGTCTATCCAGCCGTCCTCCGATGGCGCAATTTGTGCCGGATTAAGGGCCGGAGTAGTTGTGGGCGTGATCTCCTGAACACTGTCCGACAGCAGAGCTAAATCATGCTCGTCATGATCGTACGGTGCACCTAACATGGGCTCGAATCCGCCGAAGATCAAGTCTCCGCGGATGTCGGCAGTGTAGTTCAAGTTTCCAAATCTGACCTGATGGCCAGGGGCGTAGCTTTCGATCTGCTCTAGATGGCCAAGCGAATTGGCCCGCAGTACGAAGCTGCCGAATACGAAGATCTGTCCGGGGAGGAAAACCTCACCCTGGATCGCATCGTTACCGATGATCGAAGGAGCCATCAAGCCTTATGGTGACGGCACAGTGGAACTCTCAATGAAACCACCAATGTCGGTGTCAAAACCGGCGGATCTCGGGTAGGGGATCCCGAACTATGCGTCTAAGGCGGATGGTAACAGGAGGCGGGGGACACAATGTTTACCCAGGTTCGGGCCCTCTCGATGGGGTAATACCCTACTTCCTGCTTGATTGATCTTGATGATATGAGTATTACAAGAGTTGATCTACCACGAGATCGTAGAGGCTAAACCCTAGAAGCTAGCCTATGGTATGATTGTTGTTGTCCTACAGACTAAACCCTCCGGTTTATATAGACACCGGAGGGGGCTAGGGTTACACAGAGTCGGTTACAAGGGAGGAGATCTACATATCCGTATTGCCAAGCTTGCCTTCCACGCCAAGGAGAGTCCCATCCGGACACGGGTCGAAGTCTTCAATCTTGTATCTTCATAGTCCAACAGTCCGGCCAAAGGATATAGTCCGACTGTCCGAGGACCCCCTAATCCAGGACTCCCTCAGTCGCCATGTTGAACATCTCCAGGGCCATGCATAGCTCCTCCTTCATCTTGACGTCGCGGACGCCATCGGAGAACGCTGAGATGATGGCCTCGTCCGTCACCTTGGGAATCTTGAGGCGAACATTGTTGAAGCGCTGGATGTAGTTATGCAGAGTTTCTCCTGGCTGTTGCTTGATGCGCCGCAGATCACCCGCGGCCGGAGGGTGGTCGCGAGTGCCCTGGAAGTTGGCGACAAAGCGCTCGCGCATCTCGCCCCACGAGGAGATTGATCCCGCGGGCAGGTTCAGGAGCCATGAATGTGTGCCATCCTTGAGGGCCATGGTGAACCAATTCGCCATGACCTTCTTGTCGCCGTTGGTCGCCTCGATGCTCAGCTCATAGAGCTGCGGGAACTCCGCGGGGTCGGGGGTGCTGTCGTAGCACGGAGGCAGGTCCGGCTTGAACTTGTCGGGCCAGACGACGCTGCGTAGTTCAGTACTGAAGGCATGGCAGCCTGCTGTAGTCACCGGAGCCCGCTGTGGAGGCGGAGCCTGGCCTTGATACCCACGCACTGCCGCCATAGGCGGCGCGCGGTCTTGGCACAGTGGTGCCGGGAGCGCAGGGGCGTTTCCTTCTTCGTGCGCGGGCGCCTGGCATGGAGGGTCATGCCGCGGGGCTGCCCGTCTTGGTGCGAGGGCGCCGTCTTGATGCGGAGGTGGTGGAGGCGCTCGAAGGGCGACGTCGCCCACTGCTGGAGGTGGTGGAGGCGCTCGAAGGGCGACGTCGCCCACTGCTGGAGGTGGTCGAGGTAGCGAATGGGACGGGGCAGGAGAGCCCCCAGCGACGCTGACGAGCTCGGCGATGTGGTCCAGCCAGTCCTCGTAGAGGTCGTCGACGGGGCGGTAACGCAGGAGCTCGCGCGCCATGAGCAGCGCGGCCTGCGCGTCCGTGGGCGCGCGACGGGCACGGGACGACGAGCCGGCCGGAGTCAGCGACGGGGTGGCGGTGCGTCCATCCCGCCGCATGGTAAGATGCAGCGACGAAGCTTGCTGCTCGTTTCCCACCGGTCGGTGGCAGCGTTGGCAGCAGGTGAGGGAGAACGGCGGGGAGGTCCGCCAACGGGCGCCGTCTGGGCAACGCGGGCGGCAAGAGCGGCCCGGCGCTCAGCGCGGGCGCGGCGAGCATCGGCCATGGATGCGGTGAAGCAGTGGAACATGGATCGACGGAAGAAAGGCTTCAGCGCACCCCTACCTGGCGCGCCTAATGTCAGATTACGGGTTTCGGCAAACCCCTGAGGTTCGAACACTGGGGGTGTGCACGAAGACCTCTCTCTCCCTAGCTCGCTCGCCCGACGATCTCAAGGCCTAGCTCACCGAACCCAAAGAACAAGAGACACAAGGATTTATACTGGTTTGGGCCACCGTTGTGGTGTGATACCCTACTCCAGTATGGTGTGGAGGATTGCCTTGTAGGCTGAGGATGAACAACCTCCTCAGGAGAGGTTTTCTTGAGCTCGAGGAGCTTGTGAGTTGGCCTTGGCGGAACGAGTCCAATCCAAGATCCCCTTCCCTCTCTCTCATGGTGGCTAGTCCTATTTATGGAGGCCCTGGTCCTCTTCCCAAATATTAGGCGGGAAGGGATCCCACAACGGCCAATTTGAAGGGGACAACTAGTACAAGTTATCCTGACAAAAGGTGGTCTTCGCCTGCCAAAGGCTCTGGTGTAGATGCCGTCGTGGGCTCCGTGGTGACCTCCGTCCTGCTGTCCTGTTGGTGTTGGTCTTGTTGCAGTGATATGGAAACCTTTGCCTGATGCATCTGGTCTCCTCGCCTGCGCTTGCCCCTTTAGCACCAAAGAGGCAACCGGTACTCTACGCCCACTGGCGCCCGCCTGGCCTTGGTCGTCATGGCTCACGTCACATGCACCTCGCGAGGTGCCCCTTGCATAGATATCTCCGCTCCTCGGGAGCCAACCTAGTGAGGCTGCCCCTGAGGAGGTCTTGGCATCGTCCGCCTCACAAGGCTTGGCCCCTCGCGAGGGCCTTGAGCGGTTGTTGATGAAGATGGGTCGTACTAGGCTGCTGGTGGAGCCACGCCCTGGGCCGCAGGAAGGCAAGTCTGGGTACCCCCATTCCCAGGACGCACAAACTTTTACTAGTTGTCTTCCTTTGAATTTGGCCGTTGTGGGATCCCTTCCCGCCAATATTTGGGAAGAGGACCAAGGCCACTATAAATAGGAGCTAGCCACCACCATAGAGGGGATCAGATCCATTCCACCCTGACCAACTCACCAGCTCATCGAGCACAAGGACACCTCACCTCTTGAGGCTGTTCTACCATTGTACTAGTTCATCCTCAGCCCCTCGAGGCCAATCCACCACAAAGCAGGAGTAGGGTCTTACACTGCAAGGTGGCCCAAAACTGGGTAAACCGCTGTGCCTCTTGTCCATTAGGTTCGTTGAGCTAGGCCGTGGGCTCGGTGAATAGGCAGACTGGGGAGGACGAGTTCTTCGCAGGCACCCCAGAGTTCGAACCTCTCAAGGGTCTGCGGAACCCTGAATCCAACATTTGGCACGCCAGGTAGGGGTGCGTCGGAGCCTCTCTTCCGCCGATCGATTCGTCACCGCTCCACCTGTTCCATGGCTGACGCCCGTCGAGCCCGTGCTGATCGTCCGGCCGCACTGCCCACTCACGTTGCCCAGACGGTGCCTGCTCGCGCCCCCCCCCCGTCGTTTCCCGTCGCCCGCCGCCAACGCCGCAACCGGCCCGGCGGGGCACGAGCAGCAAGCTTCGTCGTTGCACCCCTCGACGGGCAGCATGATGGGCGCACCGCCACCACGTCGTTGTCCCCGGCTGGTTCGTCATCCCACGCTCGTCATAGCCCAGCGAACGCACAGGCCGCGTTGCTCATGGCGCGCGAGCTCCTACGCTATCGCCCCATCGACGACCTCTACGAAGCTTGGCTGGACCGCATCGCCGAGCTCGTCAGCGCCGCTGGGGGCTCTCCTGCACCGTCTCTCACGCTGCCTCGCCAGCCGCCTGCTGTGGGTGATGCAGCCCACGGAGCGCCTCCTCCACCTCCCCGTCAAGACGCCATCATCGAGCCAAGGCGCGAGCCCCAAGGCGTGATCGACCGTGCAGGGCACCCACGCGCGAAGAAGAAAGCTGCCAGGTGGTCCAGCGGCCGCAAGCAGAGGTGCGTGCGCTCCCAGCACCACCACGTCAGGCCCGCGCGCCACCTGTCGTGGCGGCGCGCGAGCCCCAAGATCAAGCTCCACACCCACGACGAGCGCCCATGACCACGGCGGGCTGCCGTTCCTTCACTCCAGAGTTCTTGCAGCTCTATGAGCTGAGCATCGAGGCGGCCAATGGCGACGAGAAGGTGATGGCAAACTGGTTTCCCATGGCCCTCAAGGATGGGGCACGTTCTTGGCTCCTTGACCTGCCCGTGGGATCGATCTCCTCCTGGGGCGGGATGCACGAGCATTTCGTCACCAACTTCTAGGGCACTCGCAACCGCCCGCCTGCTGCGGGTGACCTACGGCACATCAAGCAGCAGCCAGGGGAGACACTGCAGAAGTATATCTAGCGCTTCAACAGTGTTCATCTCAAGATCCCCAAGGTGTCAGACAAGGCCATCATCTCCGCATTCACTGATGGTGTCCGCGATGTCAAGATGAAGGAAGAGCTCGCCATACATGAGGACCCGTGCATGGCCCTGGAGATGTTCAACATGGCAACCAAGTGTGCGAGAGCTAAGGAAATACGCCTCTCCCTCCTCGAGCTCCTAGAGACCAACCCAGAGGAAAAGAAGGCCAAGGACGTGAAGCGCAAGGGGGCAGCCGTGCTCGCGGTAGAACCAGAAATGAAGTGCGGTTGCAACCACCCGGAGTCATGCAAGGGCAGCCGTCTGTTCTGCGTCTTCCACAACGTGCATAGCCACAACACCAATGACTGTCAGGAGCTCAGGGCCATCCATGATGGGCGCCTAGGTCGTCGCCCCGAGCGCAGCGATCGAGGCTACGGCCGCGGAGGAGGCCGAAGTGGAGGACGCTGGGACGACCGCAGCCCCCGCCATGAGTGGCGCGATCAGCCTCGTGAGGAACGCTGGGAGGGCCAGCCTCGCGAGGGCACATAGAGGGACCAGCCTCGTGAGGATCATCCTCGGGGTAATGCTGGCCTACCTCCCCTGCCACCAGCGCCAAGAAGGAACGACGACCACCACCAGGACGAGGATGCTGGGGGCTTCCAGGAGCCTCGTGCCATAGCCTGCATCCTGGGCGGCGCCCAGGCCCCAGCCTTTCATTGCATCTTCAAGCAGTTTGCCTGCGAGGTGAATGCGACCCTTCCCAAGTTCGAGGCTATGCGTCCGCTCAAGTGGTCCAAGTGCACCGTCACCTTCAACTCGTCCGACCAGCTCAAGTGCGCGGCAACTGCCGGCGCCCTCCCGGTGCTCTGCTTGCCCGTCATCAGCAGCGTCCTCGTCACCAAAACCCTCATCGATGGCGGTGCGGGGCTCAATGTTCTGTCTATGGAAAGATTCGACCGACTCCAGGTGCCCTATGACCAGCTGCAGCCCACCAAACCCTTCTCAGGAGTGACCGACGGCTCCACCACCTCGATAGGCCAGGAACCTCAGGGGAGTGGGGCGTCCAATGGCATGACCTCAGGACCTGCGCCCGCGGATAGGGCGCCTCCCTCCCTCGCATAGGGAGGCGCGCCTGGCGCTCCTCTCAGGCTGGGCCCGGTGGTTCTCTTCTAGAGGGCCTCTGATTTAGCCAATGTCACGAGGGAGGCGCTCGGGCACCACATTGAGGCGTGCTTCAGCGTGCGCTTCCACCAGGGCACGGGATGCCGAGTGCTCAGGAGTTCATCACCAAGGAAACCGAGGAGCTTCAGGAGGCAAGAGCCATGAGCGGCGACCGTCGCCCGCCACCTGGCGCGGCTCCTTGTCCTGGCAAGGACAACGAGCTGCGCGTGTGCGTCAACATCCCACGACTCAACAGGGTCGCCTCTTAGCAGCTCTACTGGCCGTCGTGTGTCGGCCGGTGCGAGGGCCCCCCTCACAGCTACGTTCGCATGCCCTTTGGCTTGCCGAACGCGGCTGTTGCATCTCGGCGCCACATGCGGAGCGTCATGGCAACTCAGGAGGCCAGGCACCAGGCGGTCCTGGCGGAGATGGCGACGGTTCTTCACGAGCCCCCTGAGCCTCTAGAGCCCCCCGAGGTTCAGGACCCAGGTGGCTCGTGAGGAGCGACTTCTTCAGCATGCGTCTTCAGCTACTTCAACATCTCTTCAGCAATGGTGCCTGGTGACATTTTCCAGTTTATTCAGTTGGGGGCGCCCCTCGAGCTGCATTATCCCCAGATCGCATGGGCCTGTCCCTGCGACATGTATCATTTTGCTTCTATTATTCACTCTGTTGGGGGCACCCCTCCGGCTGCATCATCCCTAGGCCGCATGGGTTAGTCCCTGTGGCATGCATCGTTCTTCGCATCTATTAGAGCTGGCTTACCTCCTTCCATGAATTATTGTATGTTTATCGCCTGCTTGCCCGATGTCTTATTGCCCTTCGCGGCCTCCCGCGCTGCTGACCGGCCTCTTGCTCATCCCGCAACGGGAGCAACACATGCTGGCACGGCGCCTGTTCTCGGGTCTGTCCCTGCAACGCTGAGAAGACTAAGGGATTGAGCTCTGGCTTGTGGCCTGCCTGATACGTCTCGAACGTATCTATAATTTTTTATTGTTCCATGCTATTATATTATCTGTTTTGGATGTTTAATGGGCTTTATTATGCACTTTTATATTATTTTTGGGACTAACCTACTAACCAAAGGGCCAGTGCAAATTGCTGTTTTTTTTGCCTATTTCAGTGTTTCGCAGAAAAGGAATATCAAACGGAATGAAACCTTCGGGAGAGTTATTTTTGGAACAAACGCAATCTAGAAGACTTGGAGTGGAAGTCAAGGAAGCAACAAGGCGGCCACGAGGTAGGTAGGTGCGCCCAGGGGGTAGGTGCGCCCCACCCTTGTGGGCCCCTCGTGGCTCCACCGACCTACTTCATTCGCCTATATATACTCATATACCCTGAAAACATCCGAGAGCACCACGAAACCCTATTTGCACCGCCGCAACCTTCTATACCCGTGAGATCCCATCTTGGGGCCTTTTCCGGCGCTCCGCCGGAGGGGGAATCGATCACGGAGGGCTTCTACATCAACACCATAGCCTCTCCGATAATGTGTGAGTAGTTTACCACAGACCTTCGGGTCCATAGTTATTAGCTAGATGGCTTCTTCTCTCTCTTTGGATCTGAATACAAAGTTCTCCTCGATTCTCTTGGAGATCTATTCAATGTAATTCTTTTTGCGGTGTGTTTATCGAGATCCGATGAATTGTGGGTTTATGATCAAGATTATCTATGAACAATATTTGGTTCTTCTCTGAATTCTTATATGTATGATTTGATATGTTTGCAAGTCTCTTCAAATTATCAGTTTGGTTTGGCCTACTAGATTGATCTTTCTTGCAATGGGAGAAGTGCTTAGCTTTGGGTTCAATCTTGCGGTGTCCTTTCCCAGTGACAGCAGGGGCAGCAAGGCACGTATTATATTGCTGCCATCGAGGATAAAAAGATGGGGTTTATATCATATTGCTTGAGTTTATCCCTCTACATCATGTCATCTTGCCTAATGCGTTACTCTGTTCTTATGAACTTAATACTCTAGATGCATGCTGGAGAGCGGTCGATGTGTGGAGTAATAGTAGTAGATGCAGAATTGTTTCGGTCTACTTGTCGCGGACGTGATGCCTATATACATGATCATGCCTAGATATTCTCATATCTATGCGCTTTTCTATCAATTGTTTCACAACAATTTTTTCACCCACCGTAGATTATGCTATCTTGAGAGAAGCCACTAGTGAAACCTATGGCTCCCGGGTCTATCTTCCATTATATTATTTTCCTATCAATTTTCTATTTCCGCCATCGTTTATTTTGCAATCTTTACTTTCTAATCTATATCACAAAAATACCAAAAATATTTATCTTATTATCTCTATCAAACCTCTCTTTTGCAAGTGGCCGTGAAGGGATTGACAACCACTTTATCACGTTGGTTGCAAGGTTCTTATTTGTGTGTGCAGGTACAAGGCGACTTGCGTGTAACCTCCTACTGGATTGATACCTTCGTTCTCAAAAACTGAGGGAAATACCTACGCTACTTTGCTGCATCACCCTTTCCTCTTCAAGGGAAAACCAACAGATGCTCAAGAGGTAGCAAGAAGGATTTCTGGCACCGTTGCCGGGGAGGCTTACGCCAAGTCAAGTCAAGATTTGATCTCCCAGCAACTAGCCATTTCTGGCGCCGTTGCCGGGGAGATCTACTCTCAAGTCAAACTCTTATCCCTCGCATTACATTATTTGCCATTTGCCTCTCGTTTTCCTCTCCCCCACTTCACCTTTGCCTTTTCTTCGCCCTCCTTCCGTTCGATCTTGTGTTACCATGTGCCTTATTTTTTCTTGCACCTTCGCTTGCTAAAAGTTTATGGATCCTCATCCCCTTGCTAATCTTTTTAAGAGATCCAATTATGGTGAACCAATTTCTAGTGATTTGGGTGCACGAGATTATCTTTATCAGGTTTTGCTTGAAATCTGTGAATCTGAAAATTGTGATGAAGTGCTTTAGAAAGTGATTCACAATAGATCTTTGAATAAAAAGCATGATTGCAATGATGTTATTATAAATTCTATTAATGTCAATCGTGCTAATAATATGCAAAACCCTAAGCTTGGGGATGCTAATTTTGCTATGTCTACTACTTGTTGCAACGATCATGATTGGGGTGATTCTTCTTACAATCTTGAAAATTTATTTAAGCCCCGTCGGCATTGGGAACGGGGGTCCCCAGACTTGCTGCCTGCAGCCCATGGCGTCGCTCCACCAGCGGCCCTGTACGGCCCATCTTCACCAGCAAACACTCAAGACCCTTGCGAGGAGCCAAGCCTCGCGAGGTGGATGACACAAGACCTCCTCGGGGGCAGCCTCACCAGGCTGGCTCGTGAGGGGCGGAGAGATCAAGGAAAGGGGAACCTCACGAGGTTCCTATGATGCAAGCCATGACGACCAGCGCCAGGCGGGCGCCTGACGGGCACCAGCGCGCGTAGTGACCATGTTTCCTCTTTGGCGTTAAAGAGGCAAGCGCAGACGAGGAGTCCCGGCGCACCAGGCAAAGGTTTCCATATCGGTGCAACGAGACCAAGACCAGAAGGTCGGCATGACGGAGGTCATCGTGGAGCCCAAGACGGCGTCACCACCAGATCCTTTGGCAGGCGAAGACTACTTTTGTCAGGACAACTTGTACTAGTTGTCTCCCTTCGAACTTGGCCGTTGTGGGATCCCTTCCCGCTCAATATTTGGGAAGAGGGTCAGGGACTCTATAAATAGGGCAAGCCACCACCGTAGCTGGCAACTGACCTTGAGAGAACTCGAAAGGATTCAGATCATCCTCATCCACAAGCTCACCAAGCACAAGTGCACCTCTCCTCAGGAGGCTGATCTTCCCTTGCCAGTGTTCATCCTCAGCCCAAGAGGCAATCCACCACACCACACTGGAGTAGGGTATTACACCACAATGGTGTCCCGAACCAGTATAAACCTTGTGTCCCCTTGTTCTTTGGGTTTGTCGAGCTAGGCCGTGAGATCATGATGCATGCGAGCTAGAGGGAGGAGAGATCTTCGTGTGCACCCCAGTGTTCGAACCTCGAGGTTTTTGCCGGAACCCGTAATCCGACATTTGGCGCGCCTGGTAGGGGTGCGCTGAAGCTTTCCTCTCGTTGATCCGCGTTTCGCCACTCCACCAAGTTCATGGCCGATGCTCGCCGGGCCCGCACTGAGCGTCGGGCCGCTCTCGCCGCCCGTGTTGCTCAGACAGCCCCTGTCGGTGGGCCTCCCCGTCGTTCTCCGTCACCCGCCGCCAACGCCGCCACCGGTCCGGCGGGAAACAAGCAGCAAGCGTCCTCTCTACACTCCTCCGTGCGGCGGGATGGCCGCACCGCCACTCCGTCGCTGACCCCAGCCGGCTCGTCATCTCACGCTCGCCACGCTCCCAGAGACGTGCAGGCCATGCTGCTCATGGCACGCGAGCTCCTGCGCTACCGCCCGGTCGACGACCTCTACAAGGACTGGTTGGACAGCATCGCCGAGCTCGTCAGCGCCGCTGGGGGCTCCCCCGCACCGTCCCTCTCGCTGCCTCGCCCTCCGCCACCTCTGCACCAAGACGACGCTCTGGCGCCAAGACGCGCGGCCCCTCGGCACGACCCGCCGCGCCGGGCGCCCGCGCGGGAAGAAGGAAGCTGCCAAGTAGTTCCCCGACCGCAAGAAAACGCTCCACCGCTCCCAGCACCGCCACGTCAGGATCGCTTGCCGCGGCAGGGCCATGTGCCACTTGCCGTGCTGGCGCGAGGACACCAAGATCAAGCTCCGCCTCCACGACGGGCCCCGGTGGCCACGGCCGGCTACCGCGCCTTCACCCTGAGCTGCATGGCGTCGTCTGGCCGGGCAAGTTCAAGCCGGATCTGCCTCCTTGCTACGACGGCACCCCCGACCCTGCGGAGTTCGTGCAGCTCTACGAGCTAAGCATCGAGGCGGCCAACGGCGACACAAAGGTCATGGCGAACTGGTTCCCCATGGCTCTCAAGGACGGCGCCCGCTCATGGCTCCTGAACCTGCCCCCGGGCTTGATCTCCTCCTGGGATGAGATGCACGACCGCTTCGTTCCAGGGCACTCACGACTGCCCTCCGGCCACAGGTGACCTGCACCGTATCAAGCAGCAGCCAGGAGAGACCTTGCAGAAGTACATCCAGCGCTTCAACAACGTTCGTCTCAAGATCCCCAAGGTGACGGACGAGGGCATCATTTTGGCGTTTTCCGATGGCGTCCGCGACGTCAAGATGAAGGAGGAGCTCGCCATCCACGAGGAGCTATGCATGGCTCTGGAGCAATTCAACTTGGCGACCAAGTGCACAAGAGCTGAGGAAAGGCGCCTTTCCCTCCTCGAGCTCCCTGCTGCCGACCCAGAAGAGAAGAAAGCCAAGGCCAAAGACGCGAAGCGCAAAGGAATGGCCGTGCTCGCGGCGGAGCCTGATACGAAGCGTGGACGGGACCATCCCGAGTCATCCAAGGGCAGCCGACCATTCTGCTCAGGGCCATTCGACTGTCAGGAGCTCAGGGCCATTCGACATGGACGCTTCGGTCGACACCCCGAGCGCAACGAACGGGGCTACGGCCGAGGAGGAGGACGAGGCGAAGGTCGCTGGGACGATCGCGGCCCACGCCAGGAGTGGCGCAACCGGCCTCGTGAGGACCGCTGGCAGGATCAACCTCGTGAGGAAGCCTGGAGGGATCAGCCTCGCGAGGACCGCCCTCAGGGTAATGCCAGTCTTCCTCCGCTGCCGCCACCACCAAGAAGGAACGACGACCACCATCAGGACGAAGGAGCTGGAGGCTTCCAAGAACCGCGTGCTATCGCCTGCATCTTGGGTGGAGCTCAGGCCCCAGCATCTCAGGTATCTTCAAGCAGTTTGCTCATGAGGTGAACGCAGCTCTTCCCAAGCTTAAGGCCACATGCCCGCTCAGGTGGTCCAAGTACGCCATCACTTTCAGCTCGGCGGACCAGCTCAAGTGCGCCGCAGCCGCCGGTGCTCTCCCAATGCTCTGCTCGCCTGTCATCAGCAACGTCCAAGTCACCAAGATCCTCATCGATGGCGGTGCGGGGCTTAACGTCCTGTCCGTCGACACATTCGATCGCCTTCAAGTACCCTATGATCAGCTGCAACCGACCAAGCCTTTCTTAGGAGTGACCGATGGTTCCACCACCCCAATCGGGCAGGTCCGCCTCCATGTCACCTTCGGTGGGCGCGACAACTACCACACCGAGCTCATCGACTTCGATGTCGCCCACATTCGTCAGCCATACAACGCAATCTTGGGGTACCCAGCGTTGGCCAAGTTCATGGCAGTGACCCACCACGGCTACAACGTCCTCAAGATGCCAGGAACTGGTGGTATCATCACAGTCGCCTGTGAGGAGAAGGATGCGGTGTGCTCCCTTGAGTGCGCCTTCCAGGCCGCAGCAATCGAAGACCCCGACAACGAAGGAATCCTATACCCTCCTGAGGCCATCCCCAAGAAGAAGAAGCAGCTGCTCCTTACGGGGCCTTAGGAGAGCGGCATCACCAGCAGTACCACCTCAAGATCTGCACCCTCAGATGGGGCGCCTCCCTCCCGCGCATAGGAAGGCACGCCCGGCGCCCTCCTTGGGCAGGTCTCAGGGGCCCTCTTCTGGAGGGCCTCAGACCTAGCCAACATCACTAGGGAGGCGCTCAGGCACCACATGGAGGCATGCTTCGCGGCACGTTTCCCTCAAGAGGACACCGGGCGAGGAGCGCCTGGTGCTCAGGAGTTCCTCACCAAGACAACCCAATAGCTTCAAGAAGCAAGAGCCATGCGCTGCGACCGCCACCCACCTGGCGCAGCTCCCCATCCAGGCGAGGATGGCGGGCTGCGCGCATGCATCGACATTCCAGGGCTCAACAGGGCCGCATCTCAGGAGCTCTTCTGGCCATCGCGCGTGGGATGTTGCGAGAGCCCGCCTCACAGCTATGTTCGCATGTCATTCGGCCTGCCGAGCATGGCAGCCGCCTACCAGCACAACCTGCGGAGCGTCCTGGCGGCTCCGGAGGCCAGGCATCACGCAGTTCTGGCGGAGATGGAGGTGGTCCTTGAGGAACCACCTGGACCCCCAGAGCCACCCGAGGCTCAGGGCCCCGATGGCTCGTGAGGAGCAACCCCTGCGCCACACATCTTCAGCTACCCCAACACCCCTTTGACAATGGAACAAGGTGACATTTTCCAAGTTTATTTGACTGGGAGCGCCCCTTGGGATGCATTATTCCCAGGTCGCACAGGCCTGTCGCTGCGACATGTACCCTTTCACATTTTTAGCTTACTTTGCTGGGGGTGCCCCTCAGGCTGCACCATCCCCAGGCCGCTCGGGTCCGACCCAGTGGCATGTATCGTTCTTGCATTTACCTAAGCTAGTTCGCTTTCCATGCATGATCTATCTATGGTTATCACCTGCTTGATTATCACACATCATAACCGCCCGCGTCGCCGATCTGCATCATACTCATCCAGCAACAGGAGCTACTCACACTGGCACGATGCTTGTGCTCGGGTCGGTCCCTGCAACGCCGATAAATCTGAGCGGTCGAGCTCTAACTCGCAGCCCGCCCCGCGCACGTCACCTCACCAGGCCCTCATTGCCTTCATCTTCTTGTGAAGCGACCAGCGGCAAATCGGCAATCATAGTGGCAATCTGTGTTCCTCCTCGTGCTAACCTGCAGGAACCTCCTGAGGGCAGTAGCAGGCGGTACCGTGGGCTCCCCTTCTCCCATGCGATTCGCTTGCACGTTAAAAGGGGGGCTCCTGAGCATCGCGACTCAGGAGCTCTTATTGGCTCTCCAGACCTCACCCCCTGGCCTTGACCATGGCATCGCGACCTGGCATACCAGGGGCGGCTGAGCTTGCTCGGGGGCCGGGACCTGAGGACGTAGAGCACACAGAAGAGCGTGGAGAAGAGGGGGAGGCTCGCAAGGGCCTAACCTGACTCCATTACGGCCGATGACGCGTGAGTCTGGCGTACCGCAAGGAACTGGCTCTGGACTGCCAAGATAAGTTTTCGCGCCCGGATCAATCAAGCGCCACAGCATAGGATTCTCACTTGTGCAGCCATGTTGCAGCGACGTCACCTCCCTTTCTTGCCTCTCGGTGGCTGCTTGCGCACCAAAGGGGACCTCTTGAGCATCGTGCCTCAGGAGCTCCTACTGGACCTCGGGCCGCTCACCTCCTGGCCTTGACCACGACATCACGACCTGGCATACCAGCGACGGCTGCAGCCTGCCTGGGGACCGGGACCTGTCGGCATAGAGCACCAAGCTACCGCGGGGTTGGAAAGGGGAGACCGAGCCGAAACAAGACATGCGCTCGCAGATTTTCATAATAAGGATAATATCAACAAAAGACATTACAAGACCCCTTACACGCCCCCGTGGGGTCCGTCTCGATTCCTCGCAGGGAACAAAAGAAGGGAGTTTCTAGGAGCCCTATCTACACGTGCCGGCGTGGCCGACGCCATCATCAACAGTGGGCCACCAGGGGCCAGCGCCAACCCCATCCAGATCAGCGACGGCGGTGGCCAGACGCTGCGGTCTTTCCCCGGGCACGGCAAGAGCTCGCGGGCACGTAGCTGTCGTCGCTCGTCTCTGGGGTCTCGGGAGGGTCACTGGACTCCCAAGCGCCGCCACTGCTGGTGGAGGAGCCGCTGGCGGAGCCAGCAGCAGGCTCACCGATGGACGCTGCGCCATCCCAATGACCCCCACCTGGACAGCACCCTAGGCGGCGGCCTTCCTCATCAAAGACCTTGAAGAACATGGTGGAGGCACCATCGTACTCAAAATGGATGGCGAGGGCACCTTCCGTACGACAAACACGAGCAACCTCGCCCCAGCCGTGGGTCATGAAGATCTTGCTTGGGGAGACGGCCTCAACCTCCGCTCCGGTCGCCGGGGCATCGCAGTCGGCGTGCTGCAGCCAAAGCTCGAGGGGGCCCCTCGGCGGCATCTTGGCGGAGAAGAATTGTGGGAACCGAATCCAAGTGCGCGGGGGCATCGCCGCCCACATCACGAGTTCACGCGAGGAGTCTGCGGCATGGACTCCTGGGGCAACGGCGTGCGTCACGGCGACCGCGGCCACGGCGCTGGCGGCGGGGCTCGTCGCCTCTCCCTGCGGAACCCTCAGCTGGGGCGTACAGAGGCAGCGGGTACCCGGGAGGATGCCGCTCGCACCAAGGCCTCGAAACCTCCGGCCTCACGACTATGTCGCGGCGGTGGCTCGGCCTCTTCTTCGGCGGAAGTGGCCCGGGCTCGTCGCGGGGGGTTTTCCCCTTCTTCGCGGCTGAGAGCTTCCGTATCAGCGCCATGGGTGTGGCTAATAGCAATGGAGCAAGGGAGAAGAAGCGAGTGGAGCAGGAAGAGTTGAGCGATGGGGGCTCCGCCCTCTCCTCATTTATAGCCAGGGGAAGGCCAATCGGCGATCCCCACGATCATAGGTAATGATGATTTTTCTCTGCATGCAGCAGGGACTCGTCAAGTCGGGCTGTTGCCGAGGCGGCGTGGGGAAGCGGAGACGCCAACGTCCAATCAGTTGCCACGCGTCAAGCGGGCCCGCAGGCTGTTGGGGCCCGCGGCGCTACGCACTTGCCCCTTGGCTTCGCCTCGAAGCCAAGTCCGAGAGCGCCTTGGGCCCGGGGGCTACTGTCGGCATTCTGGGAACGGGGGTCCCCAGACTTGCCTGCCTGCGACCCACGACGTGGCTCCACGAGCGGCCCGTACGGCCCATCATCACCGGCAAACACTCAAGACCCTTGCGAGTGGCCAAGCCTCACGAGGCGGATGACACAAGACCTCCTCGGGGGCAGCCTCACCAGGCTGGCTCATGAGGGGCGGAGAGATCAAGGCAAGGGGAACCTCGCGAGGTTCCTATGATGCAAGCCATGATGACCGGCGCCAGGCGGGCACCAGCGCGCAGTGTCCTTGTTTCCTCTTTGGTGCTAAAGAGGCAAGCGCAGACGAGGAGTCCCGAGACACCAGGCAAAGGTTTCCATATCGGTGCAACGAGACCAAGACGATAAGGACGGCAGGACGGAGGTCATCGTGGAGCCCAAGACAGCGTCACCACCAGAGCCTTTGGCAGGCGAAGACTACTTTTGTCAGGATAACTTGTACTAGTTATCTCCCTTCGAACTTGGCCGTTGTGGGATCCCTTCCCGCTCAATATTTGGGAAGAGGACCAGGGCCTCTATAAATAGGGCTAGCCACCACCGTAGCTGGCAACTGACCTTGAGAGAACTCGAACGGATTCAGATCATCCTCATCCACAAGCTCACCAAGCACAAGAGCACCTCTCCTCAGGAGGCTGTTCTTCCCTTGTAACTGTTCATCCTCAGCCCAAGAGTCAATCCTCCACACCACACTGGAGTAGGGTATTACACCACAATGGTGGCCCGAACCAGTATAAACCTTGTGTCCCCTTGTTCTTTGGGTTCGTCGAGCTAGGCCGTGAGATCATGATGCGTGCGAGCTAGAGGGAGGAGAGATCTTCGTGCGCACCCCAGTGTTCGAACCTCGAGGGTTTTGCCGGAAGCCGTAATCCGACAAGCCCCATGATGAATATGAGATTGATAATAATGGTTGCAATGAAAGTGGGTTTGGAAGAGTGTCAACTTTAGATCCCACATATTTGTAGAATGTTCAATCTTATGAAGGTTTTGATAAAAGTGGGTTTGGAGAGGTCATGACTTTAGTTAATGTTAATCCCACTATTTTGGAAGAGTGTCAACTTTGCACACATGTGGATTGTGTTAAGAATATGTTTTGTCATAGCTATATTGTTGAATTTGCTTATGATCCTACATGTAATTATTATGAGAGAGGAAAATATTGTTGTAGAAATTTTCATGTTACTAGATTACCTCTTGTTATGTTGAGATTTCTATTGTTTCTTTCCTCTTCCTTGCATATGCTAGTTTTTGCTTGCTATGATAATTTGTTTGACTATAAGATGCCTATGCATAGGAAGTATGTCAGAGTTAGATGTGTTTGTCACGTGTTTCATGATGCTCTCTTTGCGCTTCAATTCTTGTCTTTCATGTGAGCATCATCAAAATTATTAATGCCTAGCTAAGGGCGTTAAACGATAGCGCTTGTTGGGAGGCAACCCAATTTTTTTTTTGTTTCTTGATTTTTGTTTCTGTTTAGTAATAAATAATTCATCTAGACTCTGGTTAGATGTGGTTTTATGTTTTAATTAGTGTTTGTGCCAAGTAAAACCTATAGGATCTTCTTGGGTGATAATTATTTGATCTTCCTGAAAAAGACAGAAACTTTCTGCTCACGAAAACAATTGTTAAAAATCACTAGAAAGTGATAAAATACTGATTCCAATTGCAGTAGATCAAAAAACAAATTATTTAGGTCGTCCTCTCTTGGAAGAATTGTTTGAGTTACAGAAGTTTGCGTTTGATACAGATTACTACAGACTGTTCTGTTTTTGACAGATTCTGTTTTCCGTGTGTTGTTTGCTTATTTTGATCAATCTATGGCTAGTATCGGGGGGTATGAACCATAGAGAAGTTGGAATAAAGTAGGTTTAACACCAATATAAATAAATAATTAGGTCATTACAGTACCTTAAAGTGGTGATTTGTTTTCTTATACTAACGGAGCTCCTGAGATGTTCTGTTGAGTTTCGTGTTGTGAAGTTTTCAAGTTTTTGGGTAAAGATTTGATGGATTATGGAATAAGGAGTGGCAACAGCCTAAGATTGGGGATGCCCAAGGCACCCCAAGGTAAAATTCAAGGACAACCAAAAGCCTAAGCTTGGGGATGCCCCGGAAGGCATCCCCTCTTTCGTCTTCATCTATCGGTAACTTTACTTGAGGCTATATTTTTATTCACCACATGATATGTGTTTTGCTTGGAGCGTCTTGTATGATTTGAGTCTTTGATTTTTAGTTTACCACTATCATCCTTGCTGTACACACCTTTTGGGAGAGACACACATGAATCAGAATTTATTAGAATACTCTATGTGCTTCACTTATATCTTTGAGCTAGATAATTTTGCTCTAGTGCTTCGCTTATATCTTTTAGAGCACGGTGGTGGTTTTATTTTATAGAAATTAATTTTCTCCCATGCTTCACTTATATTATTTTGAGAGTCCTATAAAACAGCATGGTAATTTGCTTTGGCTATAAAATTAGTCCTAATATGATGAACATCCAAGATGGGTATAATAAAAACTATCATATAAAGTGCATCGAATACTATGAGAAGTTTGATACTTGATAATTGTTTTGAGATATGAAGATGGTGATATTTGAGTCATGCTAGTTGAGTAGTTTTGAATTTGAGAAATACTTGTTCTAAAGTTTCTGATTCCCGTAGCATGCACATATGGTGAACCGTTATGTGATGAAGTCGTAGCATGATTTATTTATTGATTGTCTTCCTTATGAGTGGCGGTCGGGGACGAGCGATGGTCTTTTCCTACCAATCTATCCCCCTAGGAGCATGCGCGTAGTACTTCGTTTCGATAACTAATATATTTTTGCAATAAGTATTTGAGTTCTTAATGACTAATGTTGAGTCCATGGATTATACGCACTCTCACCCTTCCACCATTGCTAGCCTCTCTAATACCGCGCACCTTTCTCCGGTATCATACACCCACCATATACCTTCCTCAAAACAGCCACCATACCTACCTATTATGGCATTTCCATAGCCTTTCCAAGATATATTGCCATGCAACTTTCCACTGTTTCGTTTGTTATGACACGTTTCATCATTGTCATATTGTTTTGCATGATCATGTAGTTGAGATCGTATTTGTGGCAAAGCCACCTTCATAATTCTTTCATACATGTAACTCTTGATTCATTGCATATCCCGGTACACCGCCAGAGGCGTTCACATAGAGTCATATTTTGTTCTAAGTATTGAGTTGTAAGTAAATAAAAGTGTGATGATCATCATTATTAGAGCATTGTCCCAAGTGAGGAAAGGATGATGGAGACTGTCATTCCCCCACAAGTCGGGATGAGATTCCGGATGAAAAATAAAGAAAAAAAAGAAGAAGAAAAAGAGGCCATAAAAAAAGAGAAAAAGGACCAAATTAAAAAATTAAAAAAGAGAGAAAAAGAGAGAAGGGACAATGTTACTATCCTTTTACCACACTTGTGCTTCAAAGTAGCACCATGATCTTCATGATAGAGAGTCTCTTGTGTTATCACTTTCATATACTAGTGGGAATTTTACATTATAGAACTTGGCTTGTATATTCCAATGATGGGCTTCCTCAAATTGCCCTAGGTCTTCGTTAGCAAGCTAGTTGGATGCACACCCACTTAGTTTCTTTTGTTGAGCTTTCATACACTTATAGCTCTAGTGCATCCGTTGCATGGCAGTCCCTACTCACTCACATTGATACCCATTGATGGGCATCTCCATAGCTCGTTGATACGCCTAGTTGATGTGAGACTATCTTCTCCTTATTGTCTTCTCCACAACCACCCTTCTATTTCACATATAGTGCTATGTCCATGGCTCACGCTCATGTATTACGTGAAGATTGAAAAAGTTTGAGAACATCAAAAGTATGAAACAATTGCTTGGCTTGTCATCGGGGTTGTGCATGATTTTAATATTTTGTGTGATGAAGATAGAGCATAGCCAGACTATATGATTTTGTAGGAACTTTCTTTGGCCATGTTATTTTGAGAAGACATGATTGCTTTGTTAGTATGCTTGAAGTATTATTATTTTTATGTCAATATTAAAATTTTATATTGAATCTTTTGGATCTGAACATTCATGCCACAATGAAGAAAATTACATTGAGAATTATGCTAGGTAGCATTCCACATCAAAAATTCTGTTTTTATCATTTACCTACTCGAGGACGAGCAGGAATTAAGCTTGGGGATGCTTGATACGTGTCCAATGTATCTATAATTTTTGATTGTTCCATGCTATTATATTATTTATTTTGGATGTTTAATGGGCTTTATTATGCACTTTTATATTACTTTTGTGACTAACCTACTAACCAAAGGCCCAGTGCAAATTGCTATTTTTTTGCCTAGTTCAGTGTTTTGCAGAATAGGAGTATCAAATGGAATCCAAACGGAATGAAACCTTTGGGAGAGTTATTTTTGGAACAAACGCAATCCAGAAGACCTGGAGTGGACATCAAGGAAGCAACGAGGCGGCCACGAGGTAGGGAGGCACGCCCAGGGGGGTAGGCGCGGCCCCACCCTCATGGGCCCCTCGTGGCTCCACTGACCTACTTCTTTCGCCTATATATACTCATATACCCTGAAAACATCCGAGAGCACCACGAAACCCTATTTCCACCGCCGCAACCTTCTGTACCCGTGAGATCCCATCTCGGGGCCTTTTCTGGCGCTCCGCCGGAGGGGGAATCGATCACGGAGGGCTTCTACATCAACACCATAGCCTCTCCGATGATTTCTGAGTAGTTTACCTGAGACCTTCGGGTCCATATTTATTAGTTAGATGGCTTCTTCTCTCTCTTTGGATCTGAATACAAAGGTCTCCTTGATTCTCTTGGAGATCTATTCGATGTAATTCTTTTTGCGGTGTGTTTGTCAAGATCCGATGAATTGTGGGTTTATGATCAAGATTATCTATGAACAATATTTGGTTCTTCTCTGAATTCTCATATGTATGATTTGATATCTTTGCAAGTCTCTTCGAATTATCAGTTTGGTTTGGCCTACTAGATTGATCTTTCTTGCAATGGGAGAAGTGCTTAGCTTTGGGTTCAATCTTGCGGTGTCCTTTCCCAGTGACAGCAGGGGCAGCAAGGCACGTATTGTATTATTGCCATCGAGGATAAAAAGATGGGGTTTATATCATATTGCTTGAGTTTATCCCTCTATATCATGTCATCTTTCCTAATGCGTTACTCTGTTCTTATGAACTTAATACTCTAGATGCATGCTGGATAGCGGTCGATGTGTGGAGTAATAGTAGTAGATGCAGAATCGCTTCGGTCTACTTGTCGCGGACGTGATGCCTACATACATGATCATGCCTAGATATTCTCATAACTATGCGCTTTTCTATCAATTGCTCGACAGTAATTTGTTCACCCACCTTAGATTATGCTATCTTGAGAGAAGCCACTAGTGAAACCTATGGCCCCCAGGTCTATCTTCCACTATATTATTTTCCTATCAATTTGCTATTTCTGCCGCCGTCTATTTTGCATTCTTTACTTTCCAATCTATATCATAAAAATACCAAAAATATCTATCTTATTATCTCTATCAGATCTGACTTTTGCAAGTGGCCGTGAAGGGATTGACAACCCCTTTATCGCGTTGGTTGCAAGGTTCTTATTTGTTTGTGCATGTACAAGACGACTTGCGTGTAACCTCCTACTGGATTGATACCTTGGTTCTCAAAAACTGATGGAAATACTTACGCTACTTTGCTGCATCACCCTTTCCTCTTCAAGGGAAACCCAACGCATGCTTAAGAGGTAGCACTGCCCCACGCACGTCACCTCACGAGATCCTCAGTGCCTTCATGTTCTCGCGAAAAGATCAGCGGCAGGACAGCAAGCGCGCTTACGAGTTATGCTCTCTTCTTGGACTAACCCACAGGAGCCCCCGAGTTTGGCTGCAGGCGGCCCTGTCGGCCGTCCATTTTTGAAGCAATTCGCTTGCACGTTAAATGGGGGGCTCCTAAGCATCGTGACTCAGGAGCTCCTACTGACTCTCCAGCCCTCACCCCCTGGACTTGACCACGGCATCGTGACCTGGCATACCAGCGGCGGCTGAGCCTCCCTCAAGGGTCGGGACCCGAGGACGTAGAGCACTCAGATGAGTGGGAAAAGGAAGGCCGGCAGGAGCCCTACCTGGAAGCATCACCGCTAAGATACTGCCAGGCACTTCGCGAAGGAATCACCTCATGCTTGCTAAAAGATAAGTCACCCGTGCATATCAGTGTGAACCTCACCGTCCGATGTTTTCCACTCCCGTAATCTCGCTCCGGCAACGCTACTTCCCTTTTCAGCCTCCAGGGAGCTGCTTGCATGCCAAAGAGGACCTCTTGAGCATCGCGCCTCAGGAGCACTTACTGGACCTCGGGCCGCTCACCTCCTGGCCTTGACCACGGCATCGCAACCTGGCATACCAGCGATGGCCGAAGCCTGCCTGGGGACTGGGACCTGCCGGCGTAGAGCGCAAAGCTACCGTGAGAACAAAAAGGTGGAACAATGCTGAAGCGAGACACACAGCTGCAACCTTGTACTAGGAGTAATAAACATTGGAGCAAAAGCATTACAGTTTTTTACATACCCCCACGGGGCTTGTCATGATTCCGCGCAGGGAAACAAAAGAAGAAAACTTCAAGGAGCCCTGGCTACTGGACATCACCGACGACGCCGAGTGGACGTCGTTGCCGTGCTCCAGGCATGGCGAGAGCTCGGTGGAATGTAGCTGTCGTCACTCGACTCCGGAGAATCATTAGGCTTGGGAGAGTCGTTGGACTCCGAGGAGTCGTCGCTGCTGCTGGAGGAGTTCTTGGCGAAACCGGAGGCGGGCTCAGTGGCCTCAGCCGTGCCATGCTGGCCGCTTCCTCCAGGGCAACATTCCAAGCGGCGGCCCTCCTTGTCGAAGACCTTGAAGAACAACGTGGAGGCGCCATCATACTCGAAGTGGATGGCAAGGGCCCCCTCCGTGCAGCAGGCGCGGGTGACCTCGCCCCATCCTCGGGTCATGAAGATTTTGCCCGGGGGGACGACCTCGACCTCCGCCCCCGTTGCCAGACTGCAGCACCCGACGTGCTGTAGCCACAACTTAAGTGGCCCCCTCGGCGACATCTCCTCGACGAAGAACCGCGAGAACTGGACCCATGTCCGTGGTGGCAATGCCGCCCACACCACGAACTTGCGCGAGGTACACTTGGCGTGTGTTCGCGGGTTGGCAGGCCGCATGGCCTCAGCTTGGCCACCATGGCCGTGGCCCGCGCAGCGCCGAGCAGTGCCACCTTCTCTGAAGCCTTGCGCACGGGCGTACAAAGGGAGCGGGAAGCCAGGTGGAGGCTGCACGCACCAAGGCCGCGTCATCTCTGGCCTTTCGCCGCGTCGCAGGGACCCGCCGGCCTCCACGATTGCACGCAATGATGACCCTCCTCTGCTTGTAGCAGAGTCTCGTCAAGTCCGACAGTTGCCGAGGCAGCATGGGGAAGCGGAGACACCCACGTCCCATTAATCGCCACGCGTCGACCAAGGCCGCCGGCGGTTAGGGCCCACGGTGCTCTGCACTTGCCCTTTGGCTTCGCCTTGAAGCCAAGTTCGAGCGCGCCTTGGGCCCGGGGGCTACTGTCGGTGTTCTGGGAATGGGGGTACCCAGACTTGCCTGCCTGCGGCCCATGGCGTGGCTTCGTCGACGGCTCGGTATGGCCCAGCTATGGCATCGACAACTCAAGACCCTCGCGAGGGGCCAAACCTCATGAGGCGGACGACACCAAGACCTCCCTGGGAGGCGGCCTCCCCAGGCTGGCTCCGGAAGAGCGGAGATATCTATGCAAGGTGCACCTCGCGAGGTTCAGATGACGTGAGAAGTGAAGACAAAGGCCAGGCGGGCGCCAGCGGGCGCAGTGTACCAGTTTCCTCTTTGGTGCTAAGGAGGCAAGCACGGGTGCGGAGTACCGAGGAGTCAAGTAAAGGTTTCCATTCCGGTGCAACAAGACCAAGACCGCCAGGACGGCAGGACGGAGGTCATCGTGGAGCCCACCATGGCGTCACCACCAGATGCTTTTGCAGGCAAAGTCTACTTTTGTGAGGATAACTTGTACTAGTTGTCTCCCTTTGAATTTTGGCTGTTGTGGGATCCCTTCCCGCCTACATTTGGGAAGAGGACCAGGGCCACTATAAATAGGACCTAGCCACCTCCATAGAGGGGATCTGATCCATTCCACCCTGACCAACTCACCAGCTCATCGAGCATAAGAACACCTCACCTCCTGAGGCTGTTCTACCATTGTACTAGTTCATCCTCAGCCCCTCGAGGCCAATCCACCACAAAGCAGGAGTAGGGTCTTACACCGCAAGGTGGCCCGAACCTGGGTAAACCGCTATGTATCTTGTTCATTAGGTTCGTCGAGCTAGGCCGTGGGATCGGTGAGTAGGCAGACTGGGCAGGATGAGTTCTTTGCACACACCCTAGAGTTCGAACATCTCAAGGGTCTGCGGAACCTGGAATCTAACACCGTCCACCAATTTGCGGTAGTATCCCGCAAGTCTAAGGAAATTCCTAACCTCCTTGACGGTGGTTGGGGATTGCCACTAGGTCACAGCTTGAATCTTGGCAGGGTTTACCAAAAATCCTTTTTCACTCAGGACATGACCCAAGAATCCAACCTTGTGTAGCCAAAGCTCATACTTGCTGAATTTGGCGTATAGCTGGTGCTCTCGAAGCTTGCCCAAGACCACCCTCAAATGTTGCTCATGCTCTTATTCTATCATCGGATAGACAAGGATGTCATCAATAAAGACGACAATAAACTTGTTCAGGTACTCCATGAACACATTGTTCATGAGGTACATGATGTAGGCTGGGGCATTGGTTAACCCAAATGAGATGATCGTGTATACTCATAGAGTCCATATCAGGTTACAAATGCTATCTTCGGAATATCTTGGGCCCGGTCTCTAACATCATAGTATCCAGACCTAAGATATATCTTCGAAAACACCTTCGCTCATTCAACTGATTAAACATGTCTTCAGTCATGGGAGTGGATTCTTGTTATAGATTGTGACTTCATTAAGGGAGCGATAGTCAACACATAGTCGGATGGTACCGTCCCTTTTCTCCATAAACAGAATAGGTGATCCCCAAGGTGAGGCACTAGGGCAGATAAATCCTTTCCTCAACTGCTCGGCCAGTTGCTTATTCATTCCTTCCAACTCCTCCGATCCCATCTTATAAGGCTTCTTATAGATGGGTCCTGCTGCAGGCATGAGCTCAATGATGAACTCGATGTCATGGTCAGGAGGCATTCCTGATAGCTCATCGGGGAAAACATTGGGGTACTCTCATACTACTGGCACTGGATGGAGCAGAGGAGGGGTTGGAAGTGAACTTAACTTCGTCTCCTTGGTCATAGTTTAGGGTGTTAGTCGGGTTGGCACAGTCTAGCAAGCCTTGGTGCTTGATGAGTCGATCCATTGCTAAGATCACATCCAGCCTCGCAATCTTAAGAAGATATGGTTTCCTAGGAATTCCACTCCGTTAATGATGATGCTGACTCTCCTACACACTACATTGGTCCTCATCTCCATTTCAGGGGTTAGTAGTCTCGATGAAGCTTGGAGGCGCCTGCTTCCTGAAGTCTGCCAGTGTGGAATTTCTGTTGCCATTTCTTGCCTCCTATGGGTTGTTGGCAACAGCTGGAGCAATCATCTGGGAGGACTGCATTGTTAGCTTGGTGTTTCTCTTGGAAGGATTGGGGAAGTTGAGCCATTTCAGATTCTCCGAGGGGGAGGTGGTGGTGGAGCTCGTCCGTGGGCCTGATCCTGGCTGGCTTCTGCTTGGGCGGAGCCTCCGGTTTCTAGTTGGCTAGCAGTACTAGTGCGGGTTTCAACCGGCATTTGGTTGGAGCGGCCAAAGGCTCAGGAATGGGATAGTTGAGCGGGAAATAAATACAGATAGGGTGCCCTGTAAGGGGGTTGATACTATGCAAGTTTTTTAAACAAAGGCCAAAAGGGTCGAACAAATCATTTGAAACCCAAATGGTGATGTAGTCGTTCAAAAGTTCCCAGAGGGAAAGTGTGACTTCCATAAAAACGGAAAAAACAAACACAACCAAAGCATCACTTCACCGGAACCATTTCAAGGACTCGACTTCGCATAGGGGTTACACGACCTATCCTACCTTAGGGGTTACGGAGTGGCTTATCCTAGTCTCGAATGGTGCCTATGTGGTGGAATGCTCGGTCACGTATTCTGGCTCTTCTATGTCTTCCTCCTCGCTAACATCCGTCTAAGCTTCTTTGTCACTTGAGGGAGTGGGGGATTGGAGGAGCTCAACACGGCATTGCTTTGCTGGCGGTGTGATGAAGAGCTAACGGTAATCCCTTACCGTCAATCGGTGTTGCTATCTTGTCGACGAGCACCAGTGTTGCCCTCCTGGGTTACTTGAAGAACCAGCTTGTCGGGGAGTCATTTGCATTCATGACTACTCCCACAAGGTACTCCGTCTTAGTGTCGTCGATCTAGTGCTCATGGTAAGTGAAAGTGGGGCTCGGTGAAACTGGCACATCTAGAGGCTATCCGAGAGAAGCGCGGAAATCCGATGGTTAGGAGGTCTTCGGGTTTAGCGGCCATTTACACAGCTTTTGAAGGGGAGAGGTTAATAAGGATAAATCCATCTTAGGTGTAGTGGGTTTAGAAAAACTCAGAAAAGGACAGAAGTATAAATAGTTATGAAAATAGTGATAGTTCTGAAAATAGTTTTATCCTAACTAACGACCATGCTAACTAAGGCTTCCTATAGTCAGGATGGCTCTGATACCAGCTCTGTGGGGACCCCGACATACATAGTCTAAGCCACCAATTGCACGTGCACAGTGACCCCAAGGATGAATGCTCACTGTACACAACAGACTAAATATCAAGAGTTTACAACCATTTCATAACGTCTTCCATACACAAATAGGACCATTATGCTCAAGTCTTACATAGATAGAGCCTCTGGGGCTAAACAACAAATAAAAGAGAGAAGCGGAAATCTTCTATGATAACTTGGACCCATGCCATCTGCCTTAACCCTACAGGCATTCTGACTGTGAAAGCTTCCTAGTTCACATGTTCGTCACCAAAGAACTCTTCCTCATATTCCTGCTCTACCAGGCCTGGCCAAGTAAATAGCCAGGGACAAGCAAATGAGTACGTTTGAATGTACTCGCAAGCAACCCATGAATAATAAGAAAACAAATATGCATGGTGTCAACTCCAAGTTGGTGTTTCTGGGAATGCTAGTTTTCGTCTTGCAAGTATGATCAATACCTTTTTAGGGGTCATGCATGTGTCTCCAACATGCAACAAGACGGAACATATATCAACATGAAATAGAGAGAGTTATCCACAACTCCATGCCAAGGTCATCGTGACCTTCCTCACAATTCACAACAGCAATGTTACCATCCTGTGTTGTTTTCAGAAACATATGGACATAGTCTATGCAGCACCACCCAACTGTCCTTGACCGTGGACATGGCTATTTGAATAGTTTGACACTCTGCTCAGGTTGCACACTTTACCCACAAGATCCGGGGAACTCCCGTGTCAACCACGACCCGCGGTACCTCAAGTACCCGGGGTGAGCGCCCAATCACTACATTTCCCTAGTCATGACTAACATAGAGTCCACTCGATTGGTACCATCCCCAATGCCACAATCATTATTACATATTTAACGTTGTCTGCGGAGTCTTGCTCCCATGTTCATTGATACGTCTCCAACGTATCTATAATTTTTGATTGCTCCGTGCTATATTATCTACTATTTTGGACATCATTGGGCTTTATTATTCACTTTTATATTATTTTTGGGACTAACCTATTAACCGGAGGCCCAGCCCAGAATTGCTGTTTTTTGCCTATTTCAGAGTTTCGCAGAAAAGGAATATCAAACGGAGTCCAAACGGAATGAAACCTTCGGGAACGTGATTTTCCGAACGAATATGATCCAGGAGACTTGGACCCTACGTCAAGAAACAAAAGAGGAGGCCACGAGGTAGGGGGGCGCACCTACCCCCCAGCGCGCGCCCTCCACCCTCATGGGCCCCCTGTTGCTCCACCGACGTACTCCTTCCTCCTATATATACCTACATACCCCCAAACGATCAGATATGGAGCCAAAAACCTAATTCCACCGCCACAACCTTCTGTACCCACGAGATCCCATCTTGGGGCCTGTTCTGGAGCTCCGCCGGAGGGGGCATCGATCATGGAGGGCTTCCACATCAACACCATAGCCCCTCCGATGAAGTGTGAGTAGTTTACTTCAGACCTTCGGGTCCATAGTTAGTAGCAAGATGGCTTCTTCTCTCTTTTTGGATCTCAGTACAATGTTCTCCCCCTCTCTTGTGGAGATCTATTCGATGTAATCTTCTTTTGCGGTGTGTTTGTTGAGACCGATGAATTGTGGGTTTATGATCAAGTTTATCTATGAACAATGTTTGAATCTTCTGAATTCTTTTATGTATGATTGGTTATCTTTGCAAGTCTCTTCGAAATATCAGTTTGGTTTGGCCTACTAGATTGATCTTTCTTGCAATGGGAGAAGTGCTTAGCTTTGGGTTCAATCTTGTGGTGTCCTTTCCCAGTGACAGTAGGGGAAGCAAGGCACGTATTGTATTGTTGCCATCGAGGATAACAAGATGTTTTTTTTTATCATATTGCATGAATTTATCCCTCTACATCATGTCATCTTGCTTAAGGCGTTACTCTGTTTTTATGAACTTAATAATCTAGATGCGTGCTGGATAGCGGTCGATGAGTGGAGTAATAGTAGTAGATGCAGGAAGGAGTCGGTCTACTTGTCTCGGACGTGATGCCTATATACATGATCATACCTAGATATTCTCATAACTATGCTCAATTCTGTCAATTGCTCAACAGTAATTCGTTCACCCACCGTAAAATACTTATGCTCTTGAGAGAAGCCACTAGTGAAACCTATGGCCCCGGGTCTATCTTCATCATATTAATCTTCCAACACTTAGTTATTTCCTTCGCTTTTTACTTTGCTTTTATTTTACTTTGCATCTTTATCATAAAATACCAAAAATATTATCCTATCATATCTACCAGATCTCACTCTCGTAAGTGACCGTGAAGGGATTGACAACCCCTTATCGCGTTGGTTGCGAGGATTTATTTATTTTGTGTAGGTGCGAGGGACTCGCGCGTAGCCTCCTACTGGATTGACACCTTGGTTCTCAAAAACTGAGGGAAATACTTATGCTACTTTGCTGCATCACCCTTTCCTCTTCAAGGGAAAACCAACACAGTGCTCAGTAGGTAGCAAGAAGGATTTCTGGCGCCGTTGCCGGGGAGGTCTACGCAAAATTCAACATAGCAAGTACCCATCACAAACCCTTATCTCCCGCATTACATTATTTGCCATTTGCCTCTCGTTTTCCTCTCCCCCACTTCACCTTTGCCGTTTTTATTCGCCCTCCTTCCGTTCGATCTTGTGTTACCATGTGCCTTCTTTTTGCTTGCATCTTTGCTTGCTAAGAGTTTATGGATCCCCATCCACTTGCTAATCTCTTTAAGAGATCCAATTATGATGAACCTATTGCTAGTGAGTTAAGTGCACTAGATTATCTTTATGAGGTTTTGGTTGAAATTCGTGAATCTGAAAATTGTGATGAAGTACTTTATGAAGCGATTCACGATAGATCTTTGAATAAAAAGCATGATTGCAATGATTTTACTATAAATTCTCTTGATGTTAATTGTGCTAAAAATATGCAAAACCCTAAGCTTGGGGATGCTAGTTTTGCTATGTCTACTACTTGTTGCAATGATCATGATTGGGGTGATTCTTCATATGATCTTGAAAATTTATTTAAGCCCCATGATGAATATGAGATTGATAATAGTGTTTGCAATAATATTGAAAGTGGGTTTGGAAGAGTGTCAACTTTAGATCCCACATATTTGGAGCATGTTCAATCTTATGAAATTTTTGGTAAAAGTGGGTTTGGAGAGGTCATGACTTTATTTTATGATAATCCCACTATTTTCGAAGAGTGTCAACTTTGCATGCATGTGGATCATGAAGAGAAAATTTTATGTGATAGCTATTTTGTTGAATTTTCTTATGATCCCACATGTAATTATTATGAGAAGGGAAATATGGTTGTAGAAATTTTCATGTTACAAAATTAACTCTCGTTATGTTGAGATTGCAATTGTTTCTTTCCACTTCCTTGCATATGCTAGTTTTTGCGTGCTATGATAATTTATTTGCCTATAAGATGCCTATGCATAGGAAGTATGTTAGACTTAGATGTGTTTGTCACGTGTTTCATGATGCTCTCTTTGTGCTTCAATTCTTGTCTTTCATGTGAGCATCATTAAAATTATAGATGCCTAGCTAGGGGCGTTAAACGATAGCGCTTGTTGGGAGGCAACCCAATTTTATTTTTAGTTTTTTGCTTTTTGCTTCTGTTTAGGAATAAATATTTGATCTAGCCTCTAGTTAGATGTGTTTTTATGTTTTAATTAGTGTTTGTGCCAAGTTAAACCTAGATGATAGTTATTTGATCTTGCAGAAAATTCCAGAAACTTTCTGTTCACGAAAATAATTGTTAAAAATCACCAGAACGTGATAAAATATTGATTCCAATTGCTGATGATCAATAAACAAATTGTCTAGGTCTTCCTATTTTGGCTGATTTTTTGGAGTTCCAGAAGTTTGCGTTAGTTACAGATTACTACAGACTGTTCTGTTTTTGACAGATTCTGTTTTTCGTGTGTTGTTTGCTTATTTTGATGAATCTATGGCTACTAAAATAGTTTATAAACCATAGATAAGTTGGAATACAGTAGGTTTAACACCGATATAAATAAATAATGAGTTCATTACAGTACCTTGAAGTGGTCTTTTGTTTTCTTTCGCTAACGGAGCTCACGAGATTTTCTGTTGAGTTTTGTGTTGTGAAGTTTTCAAGTTTTGGGTGAAAGATTTTGATGGATTATGGAACAAGGAGTGGCAAGAGCCTAAGCTTGGAGATGTCCATGGCACCCCCAAGAGAATCTAAGGACACGATAAAGCCAAAGCTTGGGGATGCCCCGGAAGGCATCCCTCTTTCGTCTACTTCCATCGGTAACTTTACTTGGAGCTATATTTTTATTCACCACATGATATGTGTTTTGCTTGGAGCGTCTTGTATGATTTGAGTCTTTGATTTTAAGTTTACCACAATCATCCTTGCTGTACACACCTTTTGAGAGCCACACATGATTTGGAATTTGTTAGAATACTCTATGTGCTTCGCTTATATCTTTTGAGTTATATAGTTTTGCTCTAGTACTTCACTTATATCTTTTAGAGCACGGTGGTGGATTTGTTTTATAGAAACTATTGATCTCTCATGCTTCGCTTAGAATATTTTGAGAGTCTTAAATAGCATGGTAATTTGCTTAAATAATCCTAATATGCTTGGTATTCAAGATTAGTAAAAACTTTCTTATGAGTGTGTTGAATACTAAGAAAAGTTTGATGCTTGATAATTGTTTTGAGATATAAAGATGGTGATATTAGAGTCATGCTAGTTGAGTAGCTGTGAATTTGAGAAATACTTGTGTTAAAGTTTGTGATTCCCGTAGCATGCACGTATGGTGAACCGTTATGTGATGAAGTCAGGGAATGATTTATTTATTGATTGTCTTCCTTATGAGTGGCAGTCAGGGACAAGCGATGGTCTTTTCCTACCAATCTATCCCCCTAGGAGCATGCGCGCAATACTCTGCTTTGATAACTTGTAGATTTTTGCAATAAGTATATGAGTTCTTTATGACTAATGTTGAGTCCATGGATTATGCGCACTTTTCTTCCTCCCACCATTGCTAGCCTCTCTAATACCGCGCACTTTTCGCCGGTATCATACACCCACCATAAACCTTCCTCAAAACAGCCACCATACCTACCTATCATGGCATTTCCAGATCCATTCCGAGATATATTACCGTGCAACTTTCCACCGTTCCGTTTATTATGACACGCTCCATCATTGTCATATTGCTTTGCATGATCATGTAGTTGACATCGTATTTGTGGCAAAGCCACCGTTCATAATTCTTTCATACATGTCGCTCTTGATTCATTGCATATCCCGGTACACCGTCGGAGGCATTCATATAGAGTCATATTTTGTTCTAAGTATCGAGTTGTAATTGTTGAGTTGTAAGAAAATAAAAGTGTGATGATCTTCATTTTTAGAGCATTGTCCCAAGTGAGGAAAAGGATGATGGAGAATATGATTTCCCCCACAAGTCGGGATGAGACTCCGGACGAAAAATAATAATAATAAAAAAGAGGCCATAAAAAAAAGGAGAAGGCCCAAAAATAAAAAAATGAGAGAAAAAGAGAGAAGGGACAATGTTACTATCCTTTTACCCCCACTTGTGCTTCAAAGTAGCACCATGATCTTCATGATAGAGAGTCTCTCATTTTGTCACTTCCATATACTAGTGGGAATTTTTCATTATGGAACTTGGCTTGTATATTCCAATGATGGGCTTCCTCAAAATGCCCTAGGTCTTCGTGAGCAAGCAAGTTGGATGCACACCCACTTAGTTTCTTTTGTTGAGCTTTCATATACTTATAGCTCTAGTGCATCCGTTGCATGGCAATCCCTACTCACTCACATTGATATCTATTGATGGGCATCTCCATAGCCCGTTGATATGCCTAGTTGATGTGAGACTATCTTCACCTTTTTGTCTTCTCCACAACCATCATTCTATTCCACATATAGTGCTATGTCCATGGCTCACGCTCATGTATTGCGTGAAGATTGAAAAAGTTTCAGAACGTCAAAAGTATGAAACAATTGCTTGGCTTGTCATCGGGGTTGTGCATGATTTAAATACTTTGTGTGGTGAAGATAGAGCATAGCCTGACTATATGATTTTGTAGGGATAACTTTCTTTGGCCATGTTATTTTGAGAAGACATGATTGCTTAGTTAGTATGCTTGAAGTATTATTTTTTTATGTCAATATTAAAATTTTGTCTTGAATCTTTCGGATCTGAATATTCATACCACAATTAAGAAGAATTACATTGAAATTATGCCAAGTAGCACTCCGCATCAAAATTTTTGTTTTTATCATTTACCTACTCGTGGACGAGCAAGAATTAAGCTTGGGGATGCTTGATACGTCTCCAACGTATCTATATTTTTTTATGGCTCCATGCTATAGTATCTACTGTTTTGGAAATTATTGGGCTTTATTATTCGCTTTTATATTATTTTTGGGAATAACCTATTGACCGGAGGCCCAGCCCAGAATTGTTGTTTTTTGCCTATTTCAGAGTTTCGCAGAAAATGAATATCAAACGGAGTCCAAACGGAATGAAACCTTCGGGAACGTGATTTTCAGAACGAATATGATACAGGAGACTTGGACCCTACGCCAAGAAACAAAAGAGGCCACGAGGTAGGGGGCGCGTCCACCCCCCAGGGCGTGCCCTCCACCCTCGTGGGCCCCCTGTTGCTCCACCGACGTACTCCTTCCTCCTATATATACCTACGTACCCCCAAACGATCAGATACGGAGCCAAAAACCTAATTCCACCGCTGCAACCTTCTGTACCCACGAGATCCCATCTTGGAGCCTGTTCCGGAGCTCCGCCGGAGGGGGCATCAATCACGAAGGGCTTCCACATCAACACCATAGCCCCTCCGATGAAGTGTGAGTAGTTTACCTCAGACCTTCGGGTCCATAGTTAGTAGCTAGATGGCTTCTTCTCTCTTTTTGGATCTCAGTACAATGTTCTCCCCCTCTCTCGTGGAGATCTATTCAATGTAATCTTTTGCGGTGTGTTTGTTTATGATCAAGTTTATCTATGAACAATATTTGAGTCTTCTGAATTCTTTTATGTATGATTGGTTATGTTTGCAAGTCTCTTCGAATTATCAGTTTGGTTTGGCCTACTAGATTGATCTTTCTTGCAATGGGAGAAGTGCTTAGCTTTGGGTTCAATCTTGCGGTGTCCTTTCCAGTGACAGTAGGGGCAGCAAGGCACGTATTGTATTGTTGCCATCGAGGATAACAAGATGGGTGTTTTTTTATCTTATTGCATGAATTTATCCCTCTACATCATGTCATCTTGCTTAAGGCGTTACTCTGTTTTTACGAACTTAATACTCTAGATGCATGCTGGATAGCGGTCGATGAGTGGAGTAATAGTAGTAGATGCAGGCAGGAGTCGGTCTACTTGTCTCGGAGGTGATGCCTGTATACATGATCATACCTAGATATTCTCATAACTATGCTCAATTCTGTCAATTGCTCAACAGTAATTCGTTCACCCACCGTAAAATACTTATGCTCTTGAGAGAAGCCACTAGTCAAACCTATGGCCCCTGGGTCTATCTTCATCATATTAATCTTCCAACACTTAGTTATTTCCTTTGCTTTTTTACTTAGCTTTTGTTTTACTTTGCATCTTTATCATATACCAAAAATATTATCCTATCATATCTACCAGATCTCACTCTCGTAAGTGACCGTGAAGGGATTGACAACCCCTTATCGCGTTGGTTGCGAGGATTTATTTGTTTTGTTAGGTGCGAGGGACTCGCGCGTAGCCTCCTACTGGATTGATACCTTGGTTCTCAAAAACTGAGGGAAATACTTACGCTACTTTGCTGCATCACCCTTTCCTCTTCAAGGGAAAACCAACGCAGTGCTCAAGAGGTAGCATTCATCACATAACTCATGTACGGGGGTACCAACGGTGTGTCCGATGCCTTGTAAAAATTGTCATGGATGCCTATCGAAGCACGACCCTGCCCCAAGGTTGACCACGCCACTCTCATCACTAGTAATGCAGGCGTCCATGCTAGCACGAACTAGGTAGCCAATAATGCCCTTTCCTATATATAAGGGCAGTGTGGTTGCGCATGTTCGGTTGGGACGGTCAACAAATCTTAAATCTAATCTATTTCTGGAAACAACACATTCAACTTGCCTCTGTACACTACTTCTCCATCAAGTAGTGACCTAGCTCATCATCATCTCCCAAGGCCATTAGTGGCACCTATTGGGGCTTTTCGACAGATTTCTCTCAAGGTAGTATTCATGGAACTTATGCAAGTTCATGCATCAAGAACTAGGGTTCACCATCGTATCTCTAAGCACAAAATAGAGCTACGAATCATGCAAGTGTAAACGGATCATGCATCAATGCAGCATGCATAGCAAACTCATCATCACTATCACCATCATGCATACATAATTTATTCAATGAACAAAAGAGGGTGCATCATGGTCAAAAGGGTAGCTTGCCTGCCTCACCAAGTCTTCAACTCCTCTGGTCCATCTCCTAGCATTCCATCTACTTCGTCAACTATCGTCGAAAGCAATCACAATAAGCAACACAACAAGGAAGAAAATAAAAGTGCTCTCAAAATAGGAATTCCACTTTTCTATGACATCTCTAGTTATATGAAAAATAACCAAAGTGGTTCTACTATATTTCGATCAATGAGGATTTTTGGACATTTAGTTTGGTGGGAAACAAGGGGATACTGCATCTGCAAAAAGTTTACAGAAACATATTTTTATAAAATGAGCAAAGGCACTCATTGAATAGGGGATGCTTTCAGAAGCATCTAGGAGTTGGCTTCACTGGATTTGGAGTTCAAATGATTTTCCTATGAATTTGCAAAGTTGTCCATGCATGAAGGAATGGACCAATAATATTTATGTCGCAGACAAAGCATAGGGAAAGATGTTCATTAACTAAGTTATGTACTAGATGCATCTACAAATTTGAATCATCACATTTGGATCAAAGATTGGCTCTCTGTGATTTACTAAAGTTTGGCACAGAAATGGACATATTGGGTTTATTTAAATATGTGTGAAGGAAACTTTTCTGGAAAATGTGCATGCTGCTCCATGAGGTAGATCAGGAATTGAGAAGACCCTAGGATTCTGAATCATCAAATTTGGAGCTCATATGAATATTTGGGAGATTTTACAAGCTTACACAAAAAGAAAAAGCGAAGGGTTTATACCTAAACGGGCTGGATCTCGGGCGGAGGCAGCGCGCAATGGGCGAGGCTTAGTGGCAGGGCGCCACTGTGTTGTTGGAAATATGACCTAGAGGCAATAATAAAGTGGTTATTATTATATTTTCTTGTTCATGATAATCGTTTATTATCCATGCTATAGTTGTATTGACCGGAAACTCAAATGCATGTGTGGATACATATACAACAACATGTCCCTAGTGGGCCTCTACCGGACTATCTCGTTGATCAAAGATGGCTATGGTTTCCTAGCCATCGACATGAGTTGTCATTTGATAACGGGATCACATCATTAGGAGAATGATGTGATGGACAAGACCCTAAATATGAACGTAGCATATGATCGTATCAAATTTATTGCTATCATTTTCTGCATGTCAAGTATATGTTCCTATGACCATGAGATCATGCAGCTCACTGATACCGGAGGAATACCTTGTGTGTACCAAACGTCACAATGTAAATGGGTGACTATAAAGGTGCTCTATAGGTATCTCTGAGGGTGTCTGTTGAGTTGGCATGGATAAAGATTGGGATTTGTCACTCCGTATGACGAGAGGTACCTCTGGCCCTCTCGGTAATACAACATCACAATGAGCTTGCAAGCAATATCACTAATGGGTTAGCCACGGGATCTTGTATTACGAAATGAGTAAAGAGACTTGCCGATAACCAGATTGAACTAGGTATGGTGATACGAATGAACGAATCTCGGGCAAGTAACATACCGATAGGCAAGGGGAAGTACATAAGGGATTAGCTGAATCCTTGACATCGAGGTTCGACCAATAAATATCTTCGTAGAATATGTAGGAACCAATATCGACATCCAGGTCCCGCCATTGGTTATTCACCGTAGAGGTGTCTCGGTCATGTCTGCATAGTTCTCGAACTCGTAATGTTTGCTGACGATATACGTATAGTCGAGTTGTTATGGTGGTAACCGAAGGTTGTTCGGAGTCCCGGATGTGACGAGGTACTTTGGATTGGTCCGGAGGTGAAGATATATATATAGGATGAAGGGCATCGGAGTCGGGAAGTGTTCCGGGATTACCGAAAGGGATTTCGGGGGCCCCCGGCAAGTGTTGGGGGGCCAAGGGAGAGGGCACACCAGCCCACTAAGGGGCTATGCGCACCCCTCACCCCATCCCACGTAACCAGAGGAGGTGCCAAACCCTTTTTCCTTGGGGCCAAGCCTCCTAGGCGTGGGGGCACCCAAAACCCATCTAGGGTTGCCCCTTGTAGCCGTCGGCCCCCCTAGGGAAACCCTAGGGCACCTCCTCCTCCCCCTTCCCCCTATATATAGAGGGGTAGAGGGAGGGCAGCTGTACCCATCTATGCCACGACGCTGCCCTCCCTCTCCCTTGTAGACTTCTTCCTCTTCATAGCACTTAGTGAAGCTCTACTAAGATTCCACCACCACTGCCGCCACCATGCTTTTGTGTTGCCGGAGGACTCGAGCTACTACTTCACCATCGCTCGCTGCATCAAGGAGGTGAAGGCGTCATCAAGCCGTACGTGTGTTGAATGCGGAGGTGCCGCCCGTTCGGCATTTGGACCGGGAGTTCGCGGGACAGATCGTGATTGGATCGCGAAGACGTCGACTACATCAATCGCATTTCTTAAAGCTTCTGCTTAGCTATCTACAACGGTATGTAGATGCAATCTCTCCTCTCGTAGATGTTCATCTCCTAGATTGGTCTTGGTGAGCGTAGGAAATTTTTTGTTTGCCATGCAATGTTCAACATGAGCCAGCCCAGCAGCTCGGCCACGCGGGCAAAAGGGGGTGACGCGGAAGGCGGCCTCGCCGATGTGCGCCTTCGCGCGGGGGAAGCGGATCCGACCAAGGCCATTTCCACTTAAACAAACGGGGCCGCCCGCTGGGTCATTGACGCGCGAGGCCCAGCACTCAGGACGTCGCCTACCTCCCGCTCCTACAGAGCAGAGGCAAGGGAGGCGAGGCCAAGCGGCGCCAGCGCTCTCCCTGGTGGCACTGGCTACATCCGGTGATGCCCAGCACACAGGTGGGTTCAAGAGGTCACGCCGCATCCACCAAGGTACGCCGCGACCGAAGGGGTGGTCAAATGCAAGCGCACCACCGGCCATGGCGGGCAAGGCTGAGGGTGGTGATGGAGCTCGACTACATGACCACGGGAAGGAGGGGAAGGAGCACGGGAGAGCTCCACTATGGTGGTGGAGATGCTTTGGAATAGAGAGGTCGGGAGGAGGGGGCCTCGGTGGCATGAATTTGGGCGGGGGCCGACGGCAGCTCTTCGGACACTAAGGCAAATGGAGGGTACAAGAGTAGGTGCGGGTCGGTCAGGGGGTCACTGGGAGGGAGAGAGAGCGAAGAGGGTCTAGAGGGAGGCCTGGGGCGGACTTATATGTCGAGGCCACGGCTCATCGTGGACGTGGCCTACGGGTGCCCGTGGGAATGGTCGTGGTGGCCATGGGAGGAGCCTAGGTGTGGTATGTATAGTTCGTGGGGGTGGTGCCGGGTGCTGGCAAGTGAGAGAGAGAGAGAGCGGGCCGAACTCCGGGTCAAGCCACGAGCTCGCACGCGCATTGGTGGGCTCGGGCGGCTCTGGGCACGCAACACAGGCAGGACAGAGAGGGGAAGGAGGGGGCCAGCATGGTGGCATGTTGTGGACGCTGAGGCACCTCGACTAGCGAGTGGGGGAGGCTCGAGTTGGTCGGAGGACGCGAAGTCAAAGGTCGCCTTCTCTGCCACTCCATCGAGAGCGTGTCCTTGGCCAGCATCTGCGGATTTTGCGCACACCCACTCGTCCACTTGTGTATGGAAGCTGCAGGGGGAAGGGCAAAAGCATGGAGTGACCTACGATGCTCTGAAAGGCTGAGCAAGGAGAGAGGAGGTTGAGACAGAGATAAATCTTGTTGTCCAGAGAAGAAAAATGGGGATTTACCCTCTGTAAGCATTGAGCCTCGACCAGGGAATCTTACACGAGATAGGGGGGGTCCAAGAGAGGCTGTGGAAAAATCTCAGCTCATGGAGACAAGTGGAAGGGGCCAAACCTGTGAGTCCAAAGTTATGCCAGAAGGTGTTTGACTGTGGCATAGGTCATCTAATGGAATCCAATGGCCCTGAAAATTACCAAGAATGGTCTTGGGTTCATGTTGGGCTATCTTGCAAATTCTTAGCTCATTTCAGTACTGCAGGATGGTCCAAACGTGACAGTTCAATCAGAGACACTTCGACGAAACTGTGTGCGATGCAATATTCGCAAACGATGGTGTAAGAAGACTGTCAAAATGGGACGAACTGTTTGCGATGGCGCGGACATCAAACACGATTCAGATCAGAGCTGCCTATGCGATGCGTGGTATACGATTAATCCATACGAACTATTTGCAATGATCCAGAACAACAGAAACGGTCAGCCAGATGAGGGTGTGTGCTATATATGGTATATAGTTCAGTCGGGTGAACTGTCTGTGCTTATGCAACACAACAGAAACAGTCAGCTAGATCAAGGTGTGTGCGATGGAGGGCATACAGTTCAATCGGATGAACTGTTTGCGATGAGCCAAGACAACAGAAATAGTTCAAAAGAACAAGATGTGTGTGATACGCGGCAAACCGGTCAGTAATAAAAAATGTGTGCGAAGACCGATAATAACACACATTATTGCTGCTAAAAGCCATGTGATTTTCTCTGTATACAGAAGAACAACATATATCTATACCTACTAATAAAGCAAGGTTCGTTTCGCACATTTTTTATCCATCCACCGCCAAAAATATTTTTTCCTATCTGAGGTGGTACTAAATTCTTATGCGTTTATATGCTAGAAAAAAGAATTTTCATACATGGGCCGCGCACTATGGCCCAGAGAAGCTAGCCCGCTTATTTTTCTGCGCACGTACCTGGGAAAATTCTACTTTCCGCACTAGGCGACAAATAGTCAGAGTTTCGCACACGACAACAAATAGTCAGAGTTTCACACAAGACAACAAATAATGGGCGCGCTCCTTTTTTGTTTGTTTATTTGTTTTGCTTCTATTTTTATTCTCCTTTCCCTATCTCTTTTTCTCTTCCAAGTTTATTTTTATTTTAGAATTTATTTCGTAAATTTAGAATACTCAAAAACTGTTCAGAGTTAAAAGTTTCTTTTGCAAAATGTTCAGAATTCCAAAATTGTGTTGCTATTTTGAAAAATATTGGGAAGTTGCCAAAAGTTTTCCATTTTTCAATTTTTTTATTGTTTTTCAAAATTGTTTGAGATTTCTAAAAAGATAATGGAATTTTAAAAAATGCTCCAAATTCGAAAAATATTCTTGTTTGAATGAAATTTTCACAATTAAAAATAATGCTCGTGTATAAAAGGTACACATTTTCTAAAAATCTTATGAATTTTCTACTTTTGTTCCCATTTTAACAAAATCACAAACTAAAATAATGTTCATGTTTTTATCAAAAATAATAGTCTTTTCGATAAAATGTTTGTAAATTTAAAAGATGTTCCCTTTCATATTGTGTTCGTGTTTTTTCAGAAGTATACATAATTTTTTAAACTGTTCAGGATTTAAAAGAAATCTTTACGTTTCCTAGAATATTCAGAACTTCATACATTAAAATCCCTTCGATTGAAAGGATTGAAAAAAATAGATTGAATAACAAATGGGTCTTCTCTGGCGTATGATGACGTAACAAAACTCTTAAATGGCCTTAATCAATGAATGGAAAAATAGTTGATTGATTCCTTCACACGCGATGAAACCGAGAAACTAAATGTTCCTTTTTCATGTGTACATAGGGTTTTGGTTGCACATATAATTCTCACTGACTTTAAATGCATACTATTTTATCTCCCGTTGCAAGGCACGGGCATATTTTCTAGTATAACTAAAATAAATATCCAATTATATAAGTGACTATACAAATCATTCGCACACACCTCAATAAATAATTGCATACATTCTAAAGTAGGACAAACGTTCATCTAGTCATCTACTTCTTGTGACGCTCCTGACACTGCTCTGTGGCTCGATCCCTCATCTGGGGCAGGATGAAGACACTTCCTTGTGTCAACGTTCTTCCAGTACATCTCATAGCTTGTGTACGTGTCCTTGGTCACATACATGACGTGTTCTTCATCCATTCTCTGATCCCAGGCACTGTGCCAGGCGTTCTTGTCCTTGTTGCTCTGATCCTTCATCTTCATGTAGTAGGGGTCGATAATGGCCGGGGCGAGGTCAACCAGGGAGTTTTGTTTGTTCTTAGTGCTGCCTCACACCTTGTAGTGATCACGGATGTTCAAAACATTCTGGCTGGTCAAGCCCGAAACATCGAGCACTTTTAGATCGTTGGTGGTGTCCACCGTAGCGAAGCCGTAGTGGGGCTATTGATAAACCTGGCGAAACGCTCGCATGGCCTTATGGCCAAGTTTTAGTGGTACACAAGGACGTCATGTCACATGCACAACTGGTTGACGACAACCTTGTGATCTTGCCCCGACACGACCGCTCGTGAACTCGAGGTCGAAGCCGACCACTTAGTACTTCTCCTTAGCAAGTAACTAGTCCATAGTTTGGATGGCACTCTCCACCGAGGCTGCCTCATTCGTGTACACCACAGAGAGGTCATTCCGCCTCACGTGGGTGTCCACTATGTGATGCATGGTGAGCTAACCCCCGTTGTTGTCATCGGCCGCTGGGAGCACAATTGGAGCCACGGGGAGTGCCATTGGAACCACTGGATGTCCTCACTGTATTGTCGTCGTGGGTGTACTTATTGTGTCGTGTGGCGCGAGAGATGAAGGTGAATGGCCACGGGAATAAATGGGGTCGGGCAGCCTGGATTCTCAGCACGTCTGCATTGGCAGTTTTTGCAGCGGGTAACTGCATTGTGGCGCCGCAGGATGGTACTAACTATTATTCCTTATCTTTTTTATTCCTTTGCACCATCTCGAATATAGAGAAGATATTTATGCATATCCTTGTTTTCAGGCCTTTCCAAAGTAGTTCACTGATGATTACACTACAAAAAAAAGACACATCCGTGACATTTTGGGCCGAACGAATTTTCTTTTGTCATGCTTATGACACTTCTATGACGACAATTGTGACAAAACCCGGTATCATCATAGATGTGGTGGGCTCCTACCTCTATGACAAAAAAATCATGACAGAAAATGGGATTTTCGTCCTAGGAGGGCCGGAGACGCAGCTGCATGACATTCTTTGGGCCTTCCATGACGAAAAAAACTGTGGTAGAAGTGAGGGCGAGGAAAATATCGGGGAGTTCCCGGTTACGGTGGGTGGTCGGGGCCGAGCGATGAACGGAGGGATTGCACGTTTCTCTCGTACACGTACGCGCGTGGGTGCGAGGCGTTGGGCTCTAACTGAACCCGAGCGATTGCACTGCAGGCTACACATTACTGAACCCGAGCGATCGATCGATCCCTGGCTGTTAACTGAACCCGATCGAGCGATTCCTTCGCTACTCCTGCTAACTGAAGCCGATCGAACCTGTTGTCTCTTGATGAACAGTGAGCATTGTTGGGGGTTGGATGAACAGTCCCCGGTGGGGGTTGGATGAACAGGACCCCGTGGTAGTAGAGGTCGTTGCCGCTGGTTGAACATGACCTCGATCGAGCCGGTTGGGGTGGATGAACATGACCCCGTGGAGGGCTGGATGAACAGCAGCCGACGGAGGGCTGGTTGAACAGTAGCCGGTGGAGGGCTGGATGAACAGTAGGCTGTGGAGGGGTGGTTGAACAGGACCCCGTGGAGAGGGCTGGGTGAACAGTAGCCAGTGGAGGAGCGGTGGAGACTGGATGAATAGGAGCCCGTGGATGAACAGTAGCTGGTGGAGGCAGGAGGGAGACGTCGTGGATGAAAGGTCGTAGGTGAAGGCTAGAGGAGGTCGATGGTGGATGAACAGTAGCCCGTCCAGGCTGGAGCGATGCAGTAGACGGTGGATGAACAATAGCCCGTGGAGTCCCATTTTGCGGGACGCCACACCCCTCCCAATGAACAGGACCCCCGTTTCAACCGTAGGAGGTCGAAGAGAAGTCTGTTTCCTCCGTTTTGTGGTACGCCACACCCCTCCCGATTAGCAGGACCCCGTTTCGACCATAGGAGGTCGAAGAGAAGTCCGTTTCCTCCGTTTTGCGGTACGCCAGACCCCTATCGGTGAACAGGATCCCATTTCGACCGTAGGCGGTCGAACACAAGGTCGTTTCCTCCGTTCTGCGGTACGCCAGGCCTCGTTTCGGCTGTTCCATCCAAGCCAGTTGGCTCCCGATGAACATGATGCATTCCGTTGCCTCCCAATGAACACGATGATGCAGTTTCTCTGTTCCGACCCAGCCGGTTGGCTGCCGATGAACAGGACGCCATCGCTGCCTCTCCATGTACACAAGCCCTAGCCGTACGTATGCGCGAGTAGGCGTTCGAGACCCGCCCGTATGTACGTACGTGGCCCTATTTACTTTCTTGCACCCTGGTTGTACGTACGTGTACACGATATTGACGGGACTGCGTGACATGCTACATCCGCGCCTCTACTATGACACGTGCCCTTCCTTACTCGACCACGGTTCATCGCTGCAGCTTGCAGACAGACCGATCGACCAGTATGTACGTACACATTCGCGACTAGAATGACAACGCTATGTACGCTTTGACCAGGTGGGTCCCGACTGTCAGGGAGGATAAGGAGGCACTTCCTTGCGTGCGAAGATATAGCTGGTGGGTCCCAGCCGTCAGGGGGAGAATCATTTTTTCCCGTAATATGGACGCACTTCCTTGTGTGCGAAGATGTAGCTGGTGGGTCCCAGCAGTCAGGGGGGAAACATTTTTTCGCGATATACGGTGACCAGTCTGGTGGGTCCCTGCTGTCAGGTGGAGGAATCATTATTTTGCGCGTAATAAGGAGGCACTTCCTTGGTGCGGCCGTAGATCCAGCTATCAGCCTCTCCACGTACAGTACTCTTCTGATGGAAGTCTGTTCCTTCACCAAATTGACCACGCCGCGCCGAGAGCACTAACGCGATGGACGACGCAGAGCCGGGGAAGATGCAGAAGTGGATGCCCACGCGGAGAGGAGTACGAGGGTTGACTGGTTCGGCTGCGGTGTGAGGCTGCCATCACCGCAGAATAACAGGGGTTGTGGGTGAGTAGAGGGATGGCCTGACCAGAGGTTGGAGTATGGTGGGGCGGTCAGGCCTGCGTGGCAGCAAAGCCGGCCATGGGAGGAAGGAGCAGGCGGCACGACTGACGCTGGTTTGGGCGGCTGGAGCAAGAAGACCAGAGGTTGAAGAAGCACTATGGTCGTTGGATGGACATCGTACGGTCACTGGAGCTAGAATCGTTCATATTGACTAAGTTGATAAAGCCCTCCATCCGCGTCAGTAGGCCCACAAGTCAGCCTCCAACTATGGTGGGTCCCAGCGAGCAGGGGGTGTATTCATTTTTTTTGTGTAATAAGGAGGCACTTCCTTGCGTGCGAAGATATAGCTGGTGGGTTAGAGCTGTCAGTGGGGGGAACATTTTTTTCACGAAATACAGAGGCCCTTGTGGTGGGTCCTAGCTGTCAGGTGGAGGAATCATTATTTTGCGCGTAATAAGGAGGCATTTCCTTGCGTGCGGCCATGGACCCAGCTGTCAGCCTCTCCACGTACAATCCACTTCCGATGGTTGTCATTCATTTAACACGTTGATCACGCCGCGCCGAGCGCACCAGGGCGGTGGACGACGGACGGTGAAGCCTAGGAAGGGAACGACATGGAGCCAGGGAAGACTTGACAGTTGTTTCCCACGCGGAGGGGAGTATGAGGGTTTACTGGTTCGTCTTCCGTCACCGGAGCATAACAGCAGGTGTGGGTGAGTAGAGGGATGGCTTGTCCAGCGATGGGAGTATGGTGGGGCGGTGAGGCCTGCGGGGGAGCACAATCGGCCGTGGGAGGAGGGAGCTGGTGTCGGTGTCAAAACCGGTGGATCTCGGGTAGGGGGTCCCGAACTGTGCGTCTAGGATCGATGGTAACAGGAGACGGGGGACATGATGTTTACCCAGGTTCGGGCCCTCTCTATGGAGGTAATACCCTACTTCCTGCTTGATTGATCTTGATGAATATGAGTGGTACAAGAGTTGATCTACCACGAGATCGTAATGGCTAAACCCTAGAAGTCTAGCCTGTATGACTATGCTAACGTGTGTCCTTTCCGGACTAACCCCTCCGGTTTATATAGACACCGGGGGAATCTAGGGTTTACATAGAGTCGGTTACATAAGAAGGAATCTACACAGTCGGTTGCCAAGCTTGCCTTCCACGCCAAGTAGAGTCCAATCCGGACACGGGTACAGTCTTCGGTCTTCATGTCTTCACAGCCCATCAGTCCGGCCCAATGGATAATAGGCCGGATGCCCGAGGACCCCTTAGTCCAGGACTCCCTCAGTAGCCCCTGAACCTGGCTTTCAACGACGAGGAGTCCAGCGCGGAGATTATCTTCGGCATTGCAAGGCGGGTTCCCCTTTCCGAACTCCCAGTTGATCTTCAGATGTGATGATTGTATCCGGACTTGCATACACAATTGCAGAGGATATAATATTTCTTGAGCTCAATCCCCCGACAACTTTTTGTTGATATGGCGTCACGCCTGCTTCGGCCATTATTTCTGAACCGCTTTAGCCGGCCCATCGTCCCACGCCTCAAGACGTGGTTTTATTGGCATGTCTTATCCAAGCGGAGATCGTGCCTCCCTTTTTAAGGGATTCCTGTCGACCCGGACGTGGGTAACCCAACCGTCGCTTGGGTACAACTCCTTGGAAACAAGCAAGTTTTTGAGGCCTGAAAGGAGACGTTTGATATTCGCAGACTTTATATACAGGGGTACAGACCCGTCTTTTTCTTCCACGCTTGCTTCTCCCTCAGACCCCGCTATCCCGAGTTCCACCACCCGAGTTTCGGTCGTCACAAGCCCCAATTATGCCTGGATCCAGCCGTCAAGGCCGGTGGGTAGCTTCTTCTGTCACGGAGGAAGATATTGTAAAGCTTCGGACGGCGAGGTATTTGACCACGGAAATCCATCATCGGCTTCCCGCAGAGGGGCATGTCATTCCGACCCCTAGATCCGACGAGAGGGTCGTGTTCGTGTCCAACTTCCTTCGCGGGTTAGGGTTTGCACTTAACTCCTTTGTCCGGGGGCTCATGTTCTATTTACAAACTCATCTTTTTCTTCCATGCTTGCTTCTCCCTCAGACCCCGCTATCCCGAGTTCCACCACCCGAGTTTCGGTCGTCACAAGCCCCAATTATGTCCGGATCCAGCTGTCAAGGCCGGTGGGTAGCTTCTTCTGTCATGGAGGAAGATATTGCAAAGCTTCGGCCGGCGAGGTATTTGACCGCGGAAATCCATCATCGGCTTCCCGCCGAGGGGCAGGTCATTCCTACCCCTAGATCCGGCGAGAGGGTCGTGTTCGTGTCCCACTTCCTTCGCGGGTTAGGGTTTGCACTTAAGTCCTTCGTCCGGGGGCTCATGTTCTATTACGGGCTAGATTTTCACGATCTAGCCCCAGACTCTATTCTTATTGTCTCGGCGTTTATCGTCATGTGTGAAGCCTTCCTCCGGACTCCCCCGCACTTCGGCTTGTGGCTCAAGACCTTCGATGTGAAGCCGCAAGTGATAGAGGGGGAGCAGGCCGAGTGCGGTGGTGCTTCAATGAGCAAGCTTGCCAGCGCCGTCTGGCTGAAAGGATCCTTCACCAAATCTTCCGATCTGTGGCAGCAGGGGTGGTTCTATATCACCGACCCCCGTGGCTCCAAGTGGGCAACTGCGCCCGCATTCTGATCCAGCCCTCCAATTCAGCTTGCAACGTGGGTTAACAAGGGGCTGGATTGGGGATCAACAAATGATGTGCGAACTCTGCAAAGTCGCATCCGAAGCCTCATTGAGAAGGACATCGACATAGCCAACATTGTTCAAGTAATGCTAGTTCGTCGGACCCTGCCGTGCTAGCGACGGCCTCTCCGCGTGTGGGAGTTCAATCCAGAAGGGCCGCGAACTCTTCAGCACTTCTTTGGCACTACGCACGAAGGAATGTGGAGATTATTCTTCGGGAAACGAAGGCAATGGCCAGACACCACCGAAGATGTCGGCCTAGACTGTAACCATCCGGACACCCTGGTAAGTACCCGTTTACCGAATACCTTATAGTCAGATACCCAGTGGCTAGATACCAACAGTATCATCCTTTTTTCAGAGCTGGATAAAGAAGGTGGAGCGGATTAGGTGTCCGGCTCCCCTTCCGGAAGACTCAGCTACTCCCGTGTTAACAAGGATGCTGGCCTCGGCGCCATACCAGGCACTAGCAGGGGAGGGTGAGAAGACCCAAGATGACCTTGGTTCCGGAGGTAAGTCGAACACTGATTCCGGAGAAATCATCCTTTCCTCGCCCGAAGACGGAGGCGGAAAAGGACCCAGTATCCCTTCTGCAAGCAGGAGAAAAAGGGCCGCCCTCTGAAGATTGGGAGGGGCGGTCTTCCAAAAAGGGCAAAATGCCACCGTCGAGCGGCTTGGGTTTGGAGAGCGACGCCGCTGAATAGCTCCAACAAGGGGACAAGACCTTGGCCAAACCGTAAGAGAATCCGGAGTACTTTGATAGGGTCCCGCTCCGTTGTCGTTACCGAAGATATACGTAACAAATTTATGCATTTTTACAGGTCGGCACAGAATTTTTCTGGGCGATCCTCTTCTTCGGGGAGTCTCCTCCCAGAGATGATGGAGAGCGAGACGCCTCCTCCAACCTCCTCGCCCAATAAGGTGGATGACTCTAAAGTGTCCTCGCGGAGGGTCCCTTTAGATCAAGGGACAAAAGAGGCAGTACCCGAAGGTGGACCTCCGACCATCCGGGATTCCGGGGCCGATGGTAACAAAAGCCCCGGACTGTTTGGTTCACAACCAACAGTGATTTTCGAGGCGGGTGAACAGCTTCCTTCGAAGGATGGTTGCGCTCCTAGAGCGGCTTCCTAAGACCCGGAGACTCCGGATATATTGCGGGATATGTTGCGAAAAGCATCTATCTCCGGAGAGCAGCGTACCTTGATGGGTACAGTGGCTGATAAGATTTTGTCCGCGAAGAGCGGCTTGAATGAAGCCTTCATGAGCCTACTAAAAGGCTTCGAGGTCTGTGATCAAGTATGTTTTATTTGCGAAGATATGCCTGTGTATAGGTACTCTCCCCTGAGACTCAGGTTGGCTTCCACTGGGAAGCAACCGGAGGATCGAAAAAGGATCATTTGAGGACTACCCCAATGAATTTGAACACAGGTTGCTCCCCTCCTTGGCCACTTCCCAGACTATGGAAATTGCCGAGTTGCAGCGGAAGCTTGATGTGGTAGGGGATGATCTTGCTTTGATCAATATGCATCTTGACGAGTCGCAAGGTATGTATTTGGGGCAATCCTCATACATTTTTTGTGGTATAAGCATGATGCTGAGATTTAGATGCTGGAGTATGCATGGCTGCAGATGGTGCTGCCGCCGTTGAATTTCTTCGAGCGGAGCTAGCCCGAGCCAAGGAGCAGGCCCGTCGTAGCAATGGTGCTGCCGAAAAGGCATCGGCTGAATTAAAAGCCGAACAAGCTGCACGGTGCCAAAATGAGGGGGAGATATATACATGATGGCGCTCGAACTGGAGAATGCTACCGGCCGCTGCAAACTTCTGGAGAAGGAGAATAAAGCCTTAACGGCTGAACTGGACAAGGCCCTGCAGGAGGCGAGGGAAGCGCGATCAGAATCCAGAGCCTCCCGTGAGGAGGTTTGGCAAGCGAAGGAGATTGTGGCTGGAAAGCCTTTTCTGCTGCAAACTAAGTTCGGTGACCCGGACTATGCTCAGCTTAACCAAGTGTGGAGTTCTCCGGATGAGTTCTTGGACTTGCCGAAGAGTTCTTCCGATGCTGTGCAGTATTACCAAGCGCGAGATGGATATGCAACAGAGAAGCTTTTTTGGTCGTAGTTTGGCGCGTCAAAGCGCCCTCTATTGCACAATGAACAGATGTCCCAATGGGCCGAACTTCATAGGATATCCGGCGCTGCCATGAAGGATCTCATAATCCGGTTGTGGCCAACCGAGCCTGCTCCGAATAGATATTTGGGTTTGGTGCAGAGGCTCGTTGACGCGGTGCCTCGTATCGACGCTGTGAAGCGGTCAACATGCATTGAGGGTGCACGGATGGCCTTTGCCCGAGTCAAGACGCTCTAGGGGAAGATGAAGGCCATCGATTTTGCGACGAAGAGTCCACCCAAAGGCAAGGACCGTCCGGAACCGGAGCATTATTTCGAAGACGTCCTAGGGGCCGCCCGCTTGATATAGGGTCAATGCTCGAAAGACATAATGTTCGAGTGAGGTGTATGATAATTGTAAAAGACAATTTTATAGTTAATCTATTTTTATGTTTTGCTCGAAAGCCTGAATGCCTCCTGTGCGGCCGTTTTAATATAATCTGAAAGTTTTCCAGTCGTCGGCTTCAGCCCCCTCGTAGGAAGTATGGGGGTGTTCGAAAAGGCATTTAATCACTCTTTGTCCAACGTCTTGGTCCATGAAGGAGGTGATAATGCGGCGAACCTGGAAATCGGGCTATAGGGCCATAACGCTTTCACTTAGCCATAGGAGTTTTATTGTGGGGCTACGACATAGCCCCTAGTATGTATGCGGCACATGGTGCCTTACATATTTGATCTGAAAAAGATCCCTTGTGTGACACGGAGAACCGCTAAAGATTCCAAGAAGTCGTCAAGTGGTTGACCAGCTCACGCCGCATCACGACAGTCAGTTTTCGGCTTTCTCTACTGAGGTGCTCGTCCGGCTTAGACCAGGGCACAATCGCAGTAGTTCTCCCTTTACTACCCTAGCCGATAGAGCGGAACATAGGGTAGCAAGCACAGGAGCCGGGAAACCCAACTATTGACCCAAGACAATGATTCGGAGCTGATGCACATAAGGCCAAACTTGCGACGCCGAAGTATGCTATAGAGCTGTTCGGACTTTTGATGGCAACTCATTTGTTCCCACACCGAGCCCTTGGCAGGTTATGCCAAGGTATTTCTGTGAAATAACCGTATGAGCCATATTTGTTGGAGAAACAGTACGGATGATTAGTTCGGATATTGTTTACTGGGAACTGAGCGATATGCCAATGATTACTTATAATATATATAAAAGCCATCCTCCCGGCTATTTGACATGCTCGGGGTTGGAGGCGGAGGAACATGCATAGTACAAGCTCAAGAAATAGAGAGTGCGGTCTACAAAAAGTTATTTTGGACCTCCTGTCGCACGTCTACGCCGCCAGTCCTCGGTGGGGGGAATCCTTGATGGAAATAGCCCCTTAGGTGAGTATACGCATCCGGACTCCGATAGAGCCAGTTTCAGATGTTTATCCTATTTGTCGCCTGTTTTTAAAGGATAGCGAAGGAAAAATAATAAATAATAAATGTTACTGGAGTGCTTGCAGGCTTGTCCATATTGTGCTTCTGCCAATTCCCATGGTATCTTGAGTGCATAATGATGTATGCGCGGTACAAATTTTGTAGGCGTACGGAGTGGGCGATGAAAGCCGGGTTGCTATTTCCGTTCTGGGAGTAGTTGATCCTCAGGTGGAGATTGCTTCTGACCCCCAGTGTTTCATTCGTGAACCTTTCCGTCATCCCTGTCGCCTGGCAGCCTCCTCCCCCTGTGTTCGGCATTGAGCTTGCCTGCCTGTTTAAAAACCCATCAGTTTCTGTTAGTATGATTAGCTGGTTGATCGGGGTGGCCACGAATCTGGCAGGATCGGTCCAATATCCTGTCCAGGTTGGATGGTTCGTCTCGATTCGCCTTGAATGGCTTCCTCTGTTGATCGGGCTTGGGGTTGCTGAATCCGTCGTTGACAGCTGTGTCGCATGATCTTTCATTATCATTGCGACTGTTGTGTTTTATTCGTCGTGGATTGCCATTGCCGTCCCGGATTTCAGAAGTGCCCGGGTCGCTCGTGCTATTGCTTATACAAGCGAGCCAGCTGTCTTCTCCCGCGCAAAAGCGGGTCATCAGAGCAGTGAAGGCTATCATGGATTTAGGTCCTTCTTGGCCAAGGTGTCGTGCAAGCCATTCATCCCGGACACTGTGCCTGAAAGCCGCAAGGGCTTCCGCGTCCGGACAGTCGACAATTTGGTTCTTTTTGACTAAGAACCGAGTCCAGAGCTTCCTAGCTGACTCTTCGGGCTGCTGGACAATATGACCTAAGTAATCGGCATCCGGCAGCCGGACATATGTTCCTCGGAAGTTATCGAGGAAAGCCTCTTCCAAGTCCTCCCAGCTGCCGATGGAATTTTCAGGCAGGCTGTTTAACCAGTGCCGAGCTGGTCCTTTTAGCTTTAGTGGGAGGTATTTAATGGCGTGGAGGTCGTCTCCACGAGCCATATAGATGTGGAGGATAAAGTCTTCTATCCACACCGCGGGATTGGTTGTTCCGTCGTATGATTCAATATTGACGGGTTTGAATCCTTCGAGGAATTCATGATCCATTACTTCATCAGTGAAGCAAAGCGGGTGTGCGGCGCCTCTATGTTGGGCCAGAGTGCGACGTAACTCCGAAGGAGTCCCTTTGCGGTTTTCGGCTCGGGCGTGGCGAGGTTTGTCACGCCCGAATAGGTACCCGTCATCGCGTGTCGAGGCATGCTTTCGCGATCCGTCGGTCGGTCTTGCGTGTCTTGCTGTATTGTCCGAGTCCCTCAGCAGGTTGTCTGGGTAATCGTGACTGAGGGAGTCCTGGATTAGGGGGTCCTCGGACAGCCAGACTATATACTTTAGCCGGACTGTTGGACTATGAAGATACAAGATTGAAGACTTCGTCCCGTGTCCGGATGGGACTCTCCTTGGCATGGAAGGACAGCTTGGCAATACGGATATGTAGATCTCCTCCCTTGTAACCGACTCTGTGTAACCCTAGCCCCCTCCAGTGTCTATATAAATCGGAGGGTTTAGTCCATAGGACAACAACAATCATACCATAGGTTAGCTTCTAGGGTTTAGCCTCTACGATCTCGTGGTAGATCAACTCTTGTAATACTCATATCATCAAGATCAATCAAGCAGGAAGTAGGGTATTACCTCCATCAAGAGGGCCCGAACCTGGGTAAACATCGTGTCCCCCGCCTCCTGTTACCATCCGCCTTAGACGCATAGTTCGGGACCCCCAAACCGAGGTCCACCGGTTTTGACACCAACATTGGTGCTTTCATTGAGAGTTCCACTGTGCCGTCACCACAAGGTTTGATGGCCCCTTCGATCATCAGCAACGATGCGATCCAGGGTGAGGTTTTCCTCCCCGGACAGATCTTCGTATTCGGCGGCTTCGGATATGCCTTCCAATATGCCAGGGGCTTCGTTTTACCCATAATACGGCAATAAAGTCCGAACATCTTCGTGGAAGTTCAGCACCCCGAACCTATAGCGTTATATGCATCAGCTCCGAGTCATGTCTTGGGTCAATAGTTGGGTTTTCCCGGCTCCCACGTTTTGGTACCTTACGTTCCGCTATATCGGCTAAGGTAGCACTGGGAGAACTACTACGATTGTGTCCCGGTTCTTCCGGACGAGCACCTTAGTAGAGAAAGCCGAAAACTGACTGTCATGATACGGCGAGAGCTGGTCAGCTGTTCGAGAGGTTGTAAAATCTTTAAGGATTTCTCCCGCATAATGCCATAACCAATGCAGCGTGCGATGGACCGATTTTTTTTCAATCAGGTGCTTATAGAGCCCCTATTGCGGTCTTCCGAACACCAGGGGCTGCGCCTACCTTCCTAAAGCTCCTATGGCTAAGTGAGAGCGATAAAGCCCTATAGTCCGATTGCCTGGTTCGTTGTGCTGAACACCTCCTTCGAAGGACCCAAAACTGGGATAAAGAGTGATCAGGTCTATCCCGAACACCCCCGTACTTCTTACGTGGGGGCCGAAGCCGACGACTGGCCAACTCTCAGGATTAATATATAAAACGGCCGCGCAGGAGGATAAACTTATATATAACATGCAATAAATAATATAAATGACCTTGTTCAGACATTACAACGAACAACATGATTTGCATTCATGGAAATATAATGTCCTTGGTAGATAGCTCCGCTGCAAGACGGGATCCGTTCAGGACACTCTCATAATATAATTCGGGCTTGCGGTGCTCCTTCCCCTCTGGCGGTCCTTCAGTCATTAGCTTTTCAGCATCCATCTTCCCCCAGTGCACCTTCGCGCGGGCGAAGGCCATTCGCGCACCCTCTATACAGACCGACCGCTTGATGACATCAAGTTGAGGGCAGGCACTCACAAGCCGCTTTACGAGCCCGAAGTAGCTGCTTGGAATCGGCTCGGGGGGCCATAGCCGGATAATCAGATCCTTCATGACCAGTTCCGTCGCTTTATGCAGTTCGATCAGCTGCTTCAGTTGATCGACAAAGGGCACCGGATAATTCGGTGCCAAATACTGCGTCCAGAAGAGCTTACCCACAGTATCCCTTTCTTCGGCTAGGTAGAATTGGGCGGCATCCGATATGCTGCGGGGCAGCTCGGCAAATACCCCTAAGAAATCCAAATTCAAATTAGAAACATAAGTTGCTCCTCAAATGCTTGCTTTACATGGAAAAAGCCTTACCCGCCGCGATCTTCCTCGCCTCTTGGATCCCCTGCAGGGCGCTTTGGATTTCACCCCGGGCATCGCTCGTGGCTGACGCGCCTTGGTGAGATCGGATTCTTTCTCCGTTAAACTCTGCTCCAAGGTCTCGCACTTCTTCACGGCCTCTTGCAGCTCCTGCTCAGCTTTAATCACCCTGGCCTCGTGCTTCTCACGAAGAGCCTGTTCTGTGGTTGCCTTTTTCTCGGCCTCGGCCACAGCCTTCTTAAGGGCCTCGCCTTTGGTCACCATCCCTAGCGCAAATCATGAAGCCTATTTCATCATACTGAAAATTCATTTGCAATAAACGCGAACAAGACTTGTGCATACCTTGTTTATCTCCCAACTGCATTTTCAACTGGCCAAGTTCTTCTTTGGCCCGCTGCAGACTTTGATTCAGTCCGGAGACCTCCGCAGTACGAGAGGCAGCAGCTGCTACAGACGCCTGCTTATAACAGAAGAGAAATAGATGTCATCCAATGAGTCTTCCTGCAAACATACAATTTGATCCTCTGTCCGGTTCTTTATTTCACCGAACAGTGTAGGGCTACTATCCATACCATGACACTATTCGAAACCTCATAAAACATACCTCAAAACCTTTTATAAGGCTGATACAGGCTTCATTCAGTCCACTCTCAGTAGACTGAATCTTCTCAATCACCGCATCCATAAGGGCACGGTGTTCATCGATGATGGAGGCGCTCTTCAGCGCCACCAACAAAGCATCTGACACCTCTGGTTGGACAGAGGTTGCCGGTGAAACAGGCATGCCCCCTCCAGCTGAGAGAGACTCCTGCTTGATTCTGGAGCCATGTTGGTCTCCGGAATTGCATCCAGCTGGGAGCCGAACTCAAGATGGCCCCCGCCGTCAGCTCCCATGGGAATTTTCTCCCTCATGTGTCCGGCCCCTGAAGTTTGACCTCCAGGCGCCGCCTTCACAGTCTTTTCCTCTCCTCCTTAGCCGGGTCCCTCTGGGACGAAGCCTCGGTGTTATTCACCTGTTTGGAGGAAGGGGCCTTCGAAGGCGTCCTGCTCTCCATAGCATCCGAGCTCAGCGAATCCTCTGAAGAGGATTGTTTGATGCGGGACCTCGCCGGACTACAAAAAAATGGCTCAGGTTACAATATTATGCCATGATCAGTCTGGACGCATAAACATACTCAGATTCAATATACTCACGAATTCACCAGGGGCTGGGCCCTGGGATGCCTTGCCGGGCCGGTGTCGGCGGCGGCAGTGGACTCCTTCGGAAGAGGAGTTTTTCCCCTTTTGGGCGACTCGGCCTCCAAGTGTGGGGAGGCCGTCCTCTTCTTTCTTCCCCCCGCAGGGGATTCATCTTCCTCCTCCTCCTCCTCTTCGAAGGCGGAACGGGCATCAGAACCTTCGGATATTGTGTCCGAAGTGCCGCGGCGACGAAGGCCGCCCCGGGTCTTTTTGGCCTCCTTCTCGGTCGTCTTCTTCGACGCCTTGTAAGGTGTCGGGACCAGCATCTTCATCAGAAGTGGGACGGCCGGTTCTTCGGGCAGCGGGGCTGGACAATGGATCCGCTCCACCTTCTTCGTCCAGCCCTAGGAGAGTTGTGGAAAACACATTAGGCGCTTCCCTTGGTTATGCGGATAGAAAGTACGATGACTTACCGAACTTGCAGGGCGGGATAGTTGGTACCCGTGGTCTTCGGCGGAGTCCGGCCATGATTTGCTGGACTTGAAAAGCACCTTCCAGATGTCCTTGTCCGATGAGCCGAAAAGCTCTCGCAGGGTTTGGTGCTTGGCCGGATCGAATTCCCATAGATTGCAAGTCCGGTGTTGACAACATCACCTGGACTACATTGACACGTTCAATGTTCTTGTCTTCCATACCTTTAACGCGCGTCTGGAGCACTGATAGTTCATCGGATGAGGACCAGTTCGGGCCCTTCTTGACCCAGGATGTAAGCCGCAGGGGGGCACCAGATCGAAACTCGGGAGTAGCGGCCCATTCCGTGCCGCGCGGCTCGGTGATGTAAAACCACTGCTGTTGCCACTCCTTGAGGGAATCGTTAAAGGGGCCTATTGGCCATATGATGTTGGGCATCTTGCTCACCATAGCACCCCCGCACTTGGCGTGCTCGCCGCCCACTACCTTGGGCTTCACATTAAAAATCTTCAGCCATAAGCCGAAGTGTGGCGAGATGCGGAGAAAAGCCTCGCACACGACAATGAATGTCGAGATGTTGAGGAAGGAATTAGGGGGTAGATCATGAAGATCGATCCCATAATAATACATGATGCCGCGAACGAACGGGTGGAGGGGAAACCCTAGCCCGCGGACAAAGTGAGGAGGAATACAACCCTCTCGTGGGGTTCCAGAGTAGGGACGATCTGTCCCGCCGTCGGGAGACGGTGGCTGATTTTCTTGGCCAGATACCCGGCCTCCCAAAGCTTTTTGATATCCTTCTCCCGGACGGTAGAGGCCATCCATTTGCCTCCTGCTCCGGATCCGGACAATTTCGGAAGGCCTTTGTGGGCAGAGAAGATGAACGCTTGGGCGCTGGAGATCGGGCGGAGGGGAATGGATCGGGAAGAAGAAAGCGTGGGTGCGAATGGGAGTCCTTATCCCCTTGTAAAGGCAGCAGGGATTCTGCACCTCCCTACTTGCCTGGTAAAACCGCTTATTCCCCAAGCACTGTAATTGATGGCGCGGTTGGGTTACCCACACCCGTATTGATGAGAATCCCGTGAAAAGGGGTGACACGATCTCTGCTTCGACAAGATGTGCCAACAAAACCGCCTCGCAACACGTGCAGTGGCAGGCTCGGAAAAATGGTTCGTCATGACCAGATCACGGCAGAACGTCACGTTAAGAAAAGCTTTCAGCAGATTAGATTTGTGGAAATATTATTCTCTCTACGGTGGTATGTGGAATTTGTTTTGCAGAGCCGGACACTATCCTTGTGTTCAAAATCTTCTATGGAATATTCGGAGGAGGAACCCGCCTTGCAATGCCGAAAATAATCTGCGCGCCGGACTCGTAATTGAAGCCTGGTTCAGGAGCTACTGAGGGAGTCCTGGATTAGGGGGTCCTCGGACAGCCGGACTATATACTTTAGCCGGACTGTTGGACTATGAAGATACAAGATTGAAGACTTCGTCCCGTGTCCGGATGGGACTCTCCTTGGCGTGGAAGGCAACCTTTGCAATACGGATATGTAGATCTCCTCCCTTGTAACCGACTCTGTGTAACCCTAGCCCCCTCCGGTGTCTATATAAACCGGAGGGTTTAGTCTGTAGGACAACAACAATCATACCATAGGCTAGCTTCTAGGGTTTAGCCTCTACGATCTCGTGGTAGATCAACTCTTGTAATACTCATATCATCAAGATCAATCAAGCAGGAAGTAGGGTATTACCTCCATCGAGAGGGCCCGAACCTGGGTAAACATCGTGTCCCCCGCCTCCTTTTACCATCCGCCTTAGATGCACAGTGACTGTCGGTGTCAAAACCAGCGAATCTCGGGTAGGGGGTCCAGAACTGTGCCTCTAGGATCGATGGTAACAGGAGACGGGGGACACGATGTTTACCCAGGATCGGGCCCTCTCTATGGAGGTAATACCCTACTTCCTACTTGATTGATCTTGATGAATATGAGTGTTACAAGAGTTGATCTACCACGAGATCGTAATGGCTAAACCCTAGAAGTCTAGCCTATGTGAATATGGTAATGAGTATCTCCCCCTATTCGGACTATGCTCTCCGGTTTATATAGACACCGGAGAGATCTAGGGTTACATGGGGTCGGTTACATAAGAAGGAATCTTCGGTCGCCAAGCTTGCCTTCCATGTCAAGTAGTGTCCAATCCGGACACGGGTACAGTCTTTGGTCTTCATGTCTTCACAGCCCATCAGTCCGGCCCATGGATAACAGGTCGGACGCCCGAGGACCCCTTAGTCCAGGACTCCCTCGGTAGCCCCTGAACCTGGCTTCAATGACGAGAAGTCCGGCGTGCAGATTGTCTTTGGCATTGCAAGGCGGGTTCCCCTTTTTCCAAACTCCAAGATAGTCTTCGGATGCGATGATTGTATCTGGACCTGTTACACACACCATACACAACCGCAGAGAGAATATATATATATATATTACACGAGTTCTATCCGCTGACAGCTTTTTACAACACGACATCATGTCTGCCCGGTCATAATTTCGAACCGTTTTTCGTCTGTTGCTCCACGTTCCGGGACGCGGTTGCCATTGGCACGTCTTGTCGAAGCAGAGATCATGTCCCCTCTTTGCGGGATTCTCATCAATGCGGGCATGGGTAAACCAACCGTGTTGTTTATATGGCCCTTGGGGGTAGGCGAATCTTAAGGTGAGTGAGGAGGCATTTAATACTTGATGCCTTTATAAGGGGATAAGGACTCCCTCTTCCTTTCTCACGCCTTCTCTCTGTCTCCGTCTTTCCAATCTCGAGCTCCAGCGCCCAAGTACTCATCTCCTTTCCACTCAAGCAACCATGTCCGGATCCAGAGGCCAGGGCAAGTGGATGGTCTCCTCCGTCAGGGAGGAGGACATTACTGAGCTTCGGGTAGCTGGGTATTTGGCAAAGGAGATCGACCACCGACTGCCGGCCGAGGGACAATTCGTCCCCACACCGAAGCCCACTGAGAGGGTAGTATGCATACCCCATTTCTTCCACGGGCTAGGGTCTCCACTCCACCCTTTCGTCCGCGGGCTGATGTATTATTACGGGATAGATTTCCATGATCTGTCCCCGAATTCCTTCCTCAACATCTCGGCGTTTATCGTCGTGTGCGAGGCCTTTCTCCGCATCCAACCCCACTTCGGGCTGTGGCTCAAAGTCTTCAACGTGAAGCCGAAGGTGGTGGATGGTCAGCACGCGGAGTGCGGGGGAGCATGGTGAGCAAGCTATCCAACGTCTCCTGGCCCAAAGGCACCTTTGTGGAGACAGTAAAGGAGTGGCAGAGGCAGTGGTTCTATATCACAGAACCCCGTGGCACCACCTGGGCCGCAGCTGCCGAATTCCGCTCCGGAGCTCCCATGCGACTCACCTCCTGGGTCGAGAAGAGTCCGGACTGGTGTTCACCTAACGAGTTGAGCGCTGCAGACGCGTGTCCAAAGCATGGTGACCAAGAATGTCAAGCTTGTTGATGTAATCCAGGTGATGCTGGTTCGCCAGATTCTTCCGTGCCAGCACCGAAGCCACCCTCTGTGGGAGTTCAATTCGAATAAGCACCAGACCTTGATAAGGCTCTTCCATACTACTCACGAAGGCACCTGGAAGTTGCTCTTTAAGGGCAACGAGAAGCCACCGGCCACGGACTCAGACCGTGGTCACGATTGTAAACACCCTGCCAGCGAGGTATGTTGTTTTTGATGTACCCCCAACTTAATTGTTTCGAGGATGATGTTTGAGCTTTTATTACTGCTTTTTTAGGACTGGATGGAGAGGGCGAAGCGGATCCAGTGTCCGGCCCCGCTGCCTGAAGAACCAGTCATCCCGCGTCTAGCGAAGATGCTGGTGCCGGCGCCATATAAGGCGTCGGAGAAGAAGGCCAAGAAGAAGGAAAAGGGGGCCAAGAGTGGCCTCCGTCGCGAGGGCACTTCGGACCGGACGTGACGTCCGAAGATGACGAAGCTCATTCCTCTGTCCCTGAGGAGAATGACAAGGAAGAGGAGGAGGAGGAGGAAGAGAACAATCCTCCCCCTGAGGAGGGGAAGAAGAAGAGGGCGGCTTCAGCGCATCTGGAGGCGGAAACGCCCAAGAAGGGGAAGGGTGTCCCAGCGGTCAACACCTCGTGGGACGTTGACAGCAGTCCGGAACGACGCCCCCGCACCAAGCCCCTGGCCGCATCGTAAGTGACACGGCTCGCTCGTGCGCACATCCGGCCCTTTCTCTCCATTATCTTGACATAGTTAACTGTACTATTGCAGTCCGGCCCGCGACCTACTCCAATGATCCTCGTCTAGAGGTTCGTTGGCTCCGTCGGACCCTACTATCATCCTGCCATGACCCTGGTGGGTCCCTACTATCATCCTCTCCACGTACAATCATCTCCTTGTTCCTCTCGGTTGTTGACGACGTTGACAACGCAAGAGGGCAGCGCACCACGCACGGCGAGTGAACCAAGGCGGACGACGACGGCGAGGCCTCGGACGAAATGAACAGGAGCCGTGGAAGAAGCGTTGGTCCAGTCGCAGGTGGAGGGGAGTACGAGGGTTGACTGGTTCGGGCGCGGGTGCGTGTCGGGGCTGACGTCGCCCGAGAATAACCGGACGTGTGGGGGAATAGAGGGAGGGACTGGCCAACGTTGCAGGCTACGGTAGGGAGGCGGAGGCACAACCATCCATGGGAGGCGGGAGCTGGCGGAACCGACGGGGTGGTTTGGTTTGGGCGGCTGGAGGAAGAAGACAAGAGATAGAAGATACACGACAAATGTTGGATGTCAATCCAACGGCTGGTAGGCAGAATCGTTTGTTGACTAGCTAGTAAGTCGACACCACCTTGGATAGGCCTTTTCCTCGTGGGTCCCAAATGTCAGAATCCAAATATGTCATGGTCATGCACCCTTTCTTACGAAAATTTACAGCCCATTTAGTGTGCTAGTTCAAAATAAGTTTGTGGGTGCTGGTGGGGGCTAATCACTTGGGGTTCTATAATGCACAGTGAGCTCAAACCGCCGGCGACAGTGATGTTATTTCCCTTGGTTTGGATTTGTTACAATATTTCACTCTTAATTAAATGAATGGCAAGCCATTTGACTTGTTTCAAAGAAAATATGACAGTCACAGCCGAGTTGAAAAGGGCAACAACATCTAACTCCAGCTTACAAACTGTACAAAAGCATGAGGGTTAATTATTCATCAGGTTTAGACAAAACCCAGATTGAAAAGGGCAACAACATCTAACTCCAGCACAGTTTTTGGCAGTCATAGTCAAATGGATCGGTCAGGTCCATAGAATGAACATCTTGGTTCGTAAAATTTACTGGATTATGACCAGAAGGTGTTGTAAATAGAAGCCCACGTTCAGAAGCTCTTTTGTCCACCTGAAACTCCTGTTTTGCTCTTCGAAGTACCCATCCATCAAAACCATGCTGCTGATAAACTTAAGCCTGATGGACAATGGTAACCTGGCATTCAGCAGGAAGAATGTGACAAATCTAGTGTTTGCATGGTTGGCTACATATCGTTCCAGCGTTATTGTCTTCAATTGAATGTCGTGAGAAGTGAGAAAATCCCGGTGCTTATGAATGCACGGATTAGTTATAACTTTCTTACCCTGTCCTATTGCCCAAATATAGATGAAGATTGAAAACAGTTAAGGTCTAAAAAAAGAGTGTCGAAAGAGCAACATCTGAACGGTTAATTCTACAACTTCTCCAGACATGGAAAGCATTGCAGCAAGCCAATAATCTTGTCCAGATCAAAACTATTCATTTGGATATATAAGATCTTGACAGAATCCAGCACCATTAGTAGGCTATCCATGGAAAACTCTTCATTGAGCATAGAACATAATATTAGTACAAAATGTGTACTCCAAGATGATATATAACTTATGCGCAGAAATTTTAAATGCAGCTTATGGTTGCAAGTGTAGATGATAATATACAGTACCTGAAGGACTGTGGAGCCAAACACCATCTTGAAATGAGCACAGAGATCATGTATTACACCCAAGGTCTCTAGTTTAGGCGCAGAGAGACGGTTATTTGTGACGGTGAATAACTAGAATCAAGGATCAACCTTTGAAGTAAAGGGGCATCTTGGATGATGAGCTTCCTTCCGTCGAAAGAAATTCCAATTCTTACAAGGTTAGGCGACTTTATTTGGAGACAACCGATTCTAACTGTGAAAACAAGCACCATGCACTCTAGGGCAGGGCAACTGGAGTGGATGATGTTGCGCAATGAGGCCTCTGATATACGAACCCGCACAAGTGAAACTTTTTTGAGAAATGGGAGTCGAAGGTTTAGTACCAGATTGTCTGGTAGGTAGCACAACGCAAAAGTGGCGGTGTGGAGAGAGGAGGAAAACCGTGAGATGGACATCGGTCCTAAGGGCACAAGTACATGGCATTTGGTATCTGGTAGGTGATTCCTTGGGGAATAGTAGAACTCAAGCAGCTGTAGTTCTGTGAATTCAGGGGATTTCAGCCAGGCGTCCACCATGCAGGGCATGGTATGCTTGCTCAGGTAGCATGACGGGATGCAGAGGCTTTGAACGGAGCCCTGTTGGGAGGAGATGATGGCTCTGGGGAGTTCAAAACCATTAAAGAGAGATACCTGACGACAGTCGAGATTAAGGGGCACGGCGCGCCATAGAGGGCGCCATCGAATTGAGAGGACTTGGGTGCGGTAGCAATCCTTGGTGGGGAGAAGCGAGATGATCTCGCCAAGGATGGCGTCCGGGAGATTGCTGACGTGGTCCACCCGAGATTCTACGGGTTCCTGGGATCCAGTGGGGGCGGGCTCGCCACTTCTCCCCGCGCTGCCGGGTCCAGGATCTACAACAGGCGTCACCGCTTGCGGGAGCCTCATCTTCTTGGCGCTGGGGTCAGCCGACTCCATTTTCCTCGAGCGTGTCGCGTCGAGCTCACGGATTTGAGCAGAGTAACGAATGACGAGCCTAGTTGTAGTGCGAGTGAAGAAGAAGGGGAGCTGGGTATTTTCTGTAGTAGTGAGGAAGAAGGGGAGCTGGGGTTTTCTCTAGGAGTGAGGTGAGGAATTTGGGCGTACGAGTGGAGCGAGCTGACGTGAGGTGGGTGGGAGTGAGGAGGAAGAAGAGCACCCAGGTTTTTTTGGGGGGCGGTGTGCTGGGTGTGGGTAGCGCTTCCCATTAAGTAAATATATGGGCTTTTGAATTGATTTTATTATTTACTAGGGTGGATGGGCTGTTTTGTCTTGGGCCCAGAGAAACAATTGCTACTAGTAAAGTGGAGACACTCTACAGCTACCCAAAAAACAATTACTACTAGTACAATGGATACACTACTGCTTCTGGCTCCTCCGAGGTCATCGAAACGTCTCCCTCTACTGAATGTTGTTTTACTTTTGTTCATCGACATGCGGGCATGCAGCGCGCGGGCCCAAATGCCATCTACCAAATTATAAGGCAGTATGCAGGCGGAGTGTCACCTCGGTTGTAGCACGGCAGTAACGAGCTGTCGTATCACAAGTTTGACGGACGAAGCAACCATCATTTCACTCTTCGCCGAATCCCCTTTTCCTCACTGTCTTCAAGAAAGCCAACACTCGCATCTGCCACTATTCTTCTCTCCCAACAAAGGG
>NC_057814.1:350296173-350308746 GCF_018294505.1 Triticum aestivum | reverse complement strand
CAAGGTGATTTTCTTCTTTGCCGATCTCGATTGTGGTTTTTCATCTAAGTATGTGGTGATAAATAATGCAAAATTTTATTAGCTTCGATGCCATGCTACCTTCCCTGTCATGCATACTTTTGACTCTACATAGTGTAAATAACTTGTGTTTCTTATATTGGAAAGTAATTCAGAATTTGTTTCTGTTTCAATTAGAGCCCAGATACAGACAAGGATTGTGTGGTTGTACATGTCACTCGCTATGAGGCGGATGACCTCAATATACGCACTGGGAAAACAGAGTTCTTAGGCTGTTGGATCCTGGAAGCCATTTGTGCTTATACCAATGTCGAGATGTATTCCAGCCTCACTGTTCTCAAGCGTGTTGTCCAGGGTGTACTGAAGCACAAGAAGTTCAAAGCTACTCCTTCTTTTGTGAGGCATACTGTTCCAGTCAAGCTTACGCAGGAAGATGACATGGCATGCCTCCACAAACAAGTTTATGAGTGGCAAGGCCACAAGGTTATCTTCAGGAAGGTTCACAGGATTGAGCTGCTGCTGGACTTCCTCGATGATGTTCATGTTAAGGTCCGCCTTGTGTCCATCCCAAATTAGATCGAGGCATGAAATAGTTGCCCCAGCTAGTGTTTAATAGTAGTTTGGATTGTGTCTAATTATCCGAACCTTGCCTATTATCGAGCCCTCTGGGCTAGTACCCTGTTTGAATCCGTCTATGGGAACTGCAGCTACTTTTGTGTGTCCGTGAATCATGTGAGAACCATCCTAATTGTTTCCGAAACAGATGCGTCCTCACTAGTTTTTTCATGAATATGGCATGGTAAGACATAAGTTGTCGCAGTTTATCATAGGTGCAGTGTGTGTTTGATGAAATAGAGTACTCGTTCGAGAACTGTGTGTCGACGTATAGATAGGGTATGTAAGCCTGGTTAAGTACTTGTAAACAGTGTTGGTGCTACCCCACTTGTAAGCAGTTGTGCAAGTCGGCTATCAACCAATAATCAATAATCTTCCGTCTGACATATAAGCAACTACGTATCTTGTTACAATGGTTCATGTAGTTAACTGAGGCCACAATGTAAATTCCAAACATTCACACGCTAGTCCAGCGTTCATGTGGAACATTCACATTAAACTCGGCTTCATAAAATACTTGAAAAGCATAAGTTAAGGAATTTTATACATCTCAATGATTCATTGAACATAACAAACATATACTAGTTCACAACAAAAGACAAAGTTGTGAGAAGGTCTACAAATCAGGAAAAATCAAGCAAGGCTACTCTGAGCTAAGGGCCTCCCTAGGTAGGCTTTACTTTCCTGGAGTTCACTCTGGTTTTTCGTGTTGCCACCATCCAGGGTTAGGTTCTCTCATTCCAGAATAACAATTGTAACTGTGTTCTCAGTTGAAATGCTGAACTGAATCATGTAGTGTACTGACCATCTGAAGTTCTTGTGCAATTCCACTAAATTTAAGCACCGCTATTTGCAGAAATAAGCAGACCACCATGCCTCTTGTCCGCGCACCTGTCCCAAAAACCACAGTGCAGTTGTGCCAGCTAGTCCTCGGTCCATGGATGAATAGGTAGAAAGTGCATTCCCGACTAGGATGCAGTTGTTTCCGCTCGTCCCTGCACTGCAATTAGAAAGTAAAACGTACGAATCAGCTTCTTTTAGATTGTGTTGGTCATTCCACCTAGTTACTACCAATGTAGGAATACCTGGAAAACGGGTGGTTAGAGGACGGTAGCTAGGAATAGCCATCTCATTTTGTGCAGTTGTACTAAAACTGAGCTGTGGACTTTTGATTGCGCAGATACAAACGATATGGAGACAGACATCCCTGTTTGTCCAAATATGAAATACGGTTATTTAAACAGTGACCGTTATTTGCAGTGGCATATCATTAACATCTGCATCTATTTTGTTATAATTGGCACTACATTGACAGTATGAAAGTGCCCTTAAGTAAGTAGCATCACATGACATCAACATTGCCACTAGATTAACATGCAGAACAATAGCATTAATATTACTGTCATGAGAGTAGCACATGGTCAGTAAATGTGCCATCAAATTTGTGCAGTTCCACTGGGATGAAGCAATGTTAGCGGTGTGAGATTTAAGTGTAACTGCAAAAACACAATTCATGGGAAATAAAGCAAGACGGAAGCACTTCGTAAAATGGTGGTGGCATTGCTTCAATTTATCGACAGCACTAGACCATTACTTAATAGTGACATTAGGTGGCATTGCTTCAATTTATCGACGGCACTAGTCCATTACTTAATAGTGACATTAGGTGGCATTGCTTAATGCTTCATGTGATTTTACATTAACGGTAGTGATACGTCTCCAACGTATTTATAATTTTTGATTGTTCCATGCTATTATATTATCATTCTTGGATGTTTTATAATCATTTTATAGTAATTTTATATCATTTTGGTACTAACCTATTGACATGGTGCCAAGTGCTGTTTTCTGCATGTTTTTCACATCGCAGGAAATCAATACCAAACAGAGTCCAAACGCAGCAAAACTTTTTGTGGATTTTTTTGGACCAGAAAACATCTAGTGGGCCGGAGAAGCGCCTGGGGGGGTGCTCCGAGGGGAGCACAACCCACCAGGGCGCGCCTGGGCCTCCAGGCACGCCCAGGTGGGTTGTGCCCACCTCGGGTGCCTCTCGAACCGCCTGTTTGCTCTATAAATACCCCAATATTCCAGAAACCCTAGGGGAGTCGACGAAAATCAATTCGAGTCGCCGCAAGTTCCAGAACCACCAGATCCAATCTAGATACCATCACGGAGGGGTTCATCATGTCCATTGGTGCCTCTTCGATGATGTGTGAGTAGTTCTTTGTAGACCTACGGGTCCGTAGTTAGTATCTAGATGGCTTCATCTCTCTCTCTTTTGATTCTCAATACAATGGTCTCTTGGAGATCCATATGATGTAACTCTTTTTGCGGTGTGTTTGTTGGGATCCGATGAACTTTGAGTTTATGATCAGATCTATCCTTTTATCCATGAAAGTTATTTGAGTCTTCTTTGATCTCTTATATGCATGATTGCTTATAGCCTCGTATTTCTTCTCTGATATTTGGGTTTTGTTTGGCCAACTTTATCTATTTATCTTGCAATGGGAAGAGGTGCTTTGTGATGGGTTTGATCTTATGGTGCTTTATCCAAGTGACAGAAAGGGAACCGACCTGTATGTATCGTTGCTATTAAGGATAACAGGATGGGGTCTATTTCTACATAAATAGATCTTGTCTACATCATCGTTCTTATTGCATTACTCCGTTTTTCCATGAACTTAATACACTAGATGCATGCTCGATAGCGGTCGATGTGTGGAGTAATAGTAGTAGATGCAGGCAGGAGTCAGTCTACTAATCTTGGACGTGATGCCTACGTAACGATCATTGCCTAGATATCATCATGATTATTTGAAGTTCTATCAATTGCCCAACAGTAATTCATTTAGCCAATGTTTGCATTTTTTCTCGAGAGAAGCCACTAGTGAAATCTACGACCCCCAGGTATCTTCTTATTATATTTGCCTTTGCGATCTATTTTCCTTTGCTTTTATTTTCAGATCTATTAAACGAAAAATACAAAAATACCCTGCAGCACTTCATTTTATTTGGCGTTCAATCTATCAAATTATTACAACTTTCTCCATTCCACGTCCAATTTCTCGCGCCGTTACCCGAAAGAGATTGACAACCCCTTTAACACGTCGGGTTGTGAGTATTTATTATTTGTGCGCAGGTGTTGTTTACGTAGTGTTGCTTGGTTCTCCTACTGGTTTGATAACCTTGGTCTGATCACTGAGGGAAATACCTACTGTCGCCGTGCTGCATCATCCCTTCCTCTTTGGGGAAATACCGACGTAGTTCCAGCAGACATCAAAAGGATTTCTGGCGCCGTTGCCGGGGATACATCATCGACATCTACCAGGTTCCTAATCACAAATCTCATCTCCTTGCAATTTACATTATTTGCCATTTGCCTCTCGTTTTCCTCTCCCCCACTTCACAAAAAATTGCCATTTTATTTTCCCTCTTTTTTGTTCGCCGTTTTCTCGCCGGATCTGTTTTTGAGTGCAAATCTTGTTGCGTAGTCACAATGACTCAAGAGAACACTGATACGTCTGCAACGTATCTATAATTTTTGATTGCTCCATGCTATTATATATTCTGTTTTGGATGTTTTATGGGCTTATTTATACACTTCTATATTATTTTTGGGACTAACCTATTAACCCAAGGCCCAGTGCAAATTGCTGTTTTTTTGCCTATTTCAGTGTTTCGCAGAAAAGGAATATCAAACGGAGTCCAAACGGAATGAAACCTTCGGGAGAGTTATTTTTGGAACAAACGTGATCCAGAGGACTTGGAGTGGACGTCAAGAAACATACGAGGAGGCCACGAGGCAGGGGGGGCGCGCCTAACCCCCTGGGCGCGCCCTCCACCCTCGTGGGCCCCTCGTGGGTCCACCGACCTACTTCTTCCTCCTATATATACCTACGTACCCCGAAACCATCGAGGAGCACCATGAAAACCTAATTCCACCACCGCAACCTTCTGTACCGTGAGATCCCATCTTGGGGCCTTTTCCGGTGCTCTGCCGGAGGGGGCATCGATCACGGAGGGCTTCTACATCAACACCATAGCCTCTTCGATGATGTGTGAGTAGTTTACCTCAGACCTTCGGGTCCATAGTTATTAGCTAGATGGCTTCTTCTCTCTCTTTGGATCTCAATACAAAGTTCTCCTCGATCTTCTTGGAGATCTATTCGATGTAACTCTTTTTGCGGTGTGTTTGTCGAGATCCGATGAATTGTGGGTTTATGATCAAGCTTATCTATGAACAATATTTGAATCTTCTCTGAATTCTTTTATGTATGATTGGTTATCTTTGCAAGTCTCTTCGAATTATCAGTTTGGTTTGGCCGACTAGATTGATCTTTCTTGCAATGGGAGAAGTGCTTAGCTTTGGGTTCAATCATGCGATGCTCGATCCCAGTGACAGTAGGGGAAACGACACGTATTGTATTGTTGCCATCGAGGATAAAAAGATGGGGTTTACATCATATTGCTTGAGTTTATCCCTCTACATCATGTCATCTTGCCTAATGCATTACTCTGTTCTTATGAACTTAATACTCTAGATGCATGCTGGATAGAAGCCACTAATGCGTTGCTCGACAGTAATTTGTTCACCCACCGTAATACTTATGCTATCTTGAGAGAAGCCACTAGTGAAACCTATGGCCCCCGGGTCTATCTTCCATCATATTAATCTCCCGACAACTAGCGATTTCTGGCGCCGTTTATTTTGCAATCTTTACTTTTAGTCTTTATCATAAAAATACCAAAAATATTATTTTATCATCTCTATCAGATCTCACTTTTGCAAGTGGCCGTGAACGGATTGACAACCCCTTTATCGCGTTGGTTGCAACGTTCTTATTTGTTTGTGTAGGTACGAGGGACTTGCGTGTGGCCTCCTACTGGATTGATACCTTGGTTCTCAAAAACTGAGGAAAATACTTACGCTACTTTGCTGCATCACCCTTTCCTCTTCAAGGGAAAACCAATGCATGCTCAAGAGGTAGCAAGAAGGATTTCTGGCGCCGTTGCCGGGGAGTCTACGCACAAGTCAAGACATACCAAGTACCCATCAAAAACTCTTATCCCTCGCATTACATTATTTGCCATTTGCCTCTCGTTTTCCTCTCCCCCACTTCACCCTTGCCGTTTGATTCGCCCTCTCTTTACGTTCGCTTCTTTTTCGCCTGCCTCTTGTTGCCTGTTGCCCTGATGGCCCTGCCTAGATTCGGTGATCTCCACCTTAAAAGGTTGGAAGAGATTGAGAGCAACGTCAGAAGTTTTATGACTTTACAATTTGAGCATAACAATTTCTTTAGAAACGAGCTTAAAGAACAAAAAGATTGTTTGGGATACATGAATAAAGAGCTTGATGATATGTCTAAGGAATTTTATGGTTTGAAATCTCAGTTTGCTCATCTTGAAAAGTTAATAGCTGAAATTTCGGGTAAGCAGGCCACCTTAGTTAATAAGATGGCCGCCAAACCGAAAGATTTAGATGATAATAGGGATGAAGATCTAAAAGTGATTGATGTGTCCCCTATTAAATCTTTGTTTTGCAATATGAATCTTGATGGGACTGGAGATGAGTCAACTTTAGTTAAAAGGCGTCCCAATGATTCGGAGTTTTTAGATCTTGATGCAAAATTTGGTAAAAGTGGGATGGAAGAGGTCAAAACTTTAGATAGCAATGAACCCACTATCTTGGATTTCAAGGAATTTAATTATGATAATTGTTCTTTAATATATTGTATTCCCTTGTTGCAATCCGTGCTAAATTCTCCGCATGCTTATAGTCAAAATAAGGCTTTTACTAAATATATCGTTGATGCTTAAATGCAATCTTATGAAGAAAAGCTTGAATTGGAAGTTTCCATCCCTAGAATACTTTATGATGAGTGGGAACCTACTATTAAAATTATAATTAAGGATCATGAATGCTATGCTTTGTGTGATTTTGGTGCTAGTGTTTCCACAATTCCAAAAACTTTGTGTGATTTGCTAGTTTTCCGTGAATTTGATGATTGTTCTTTAAACTTGCACCTTGCGGATTCCACCATTAAGAAACCTATGGGAAGAATTAATGATGTTCTTATTGTTGCAAATAGGAATTATGTGCGCGTCGATTTCATTGTTCTTGATATAGATTGCAATCCTTCATGTCCTATTATTCTTGGTAGACCATTCCTTAGAACGATTGGTGCAATTATTGATATGAAGGAAGGAAATATTAGATTCCAATTTCCGTTAAGGAAATGCATGGAACACTTTCCTAGAAATAAAATTAAATTACCTTATGAATCTATTATGAGAGCTATTTATGGATTGCATGCCAAAGATGGCAATACCTAGATCTATCCTTGCCTTTATGCCTAGCTAGCGGCGTTAAACGATAGCGCTTGTTGGGAGGCAACCCAATTTTATTTTAGTTTTTTTTGCTTTTCGGTTATGTTTAGGAATAAATAATCCATCTAGCTTCTGGTTAGATGTGTGTTTGTGTTTTAATTAGTGTTTGTGCCAAGTAAAACCTATAGGATCTTCTTGGATGATAGTTATTTGATCTAGCTCAAAAAGTCAGAAACTTTCTGCTCACGAAAAAAATTGTTAAAAATCACCAGAACGTGATAAAATACTGATTCCAATTGCAGTAGATCAATAAACAAATTATCTAGGTCGTCCTATTTTGGTAGATTTTTCTGAGTTCCAGAAGTTTGCATTAGTTACCGATTACTACAGACTGTTCTGTTTTTGACAAATTCTGTTTTTCGTGTGTTGTTTGCTTATTTTGATGAATCTATGGCTAGTAATGGAGTTCATGAACCATAGGAAAGTTGGAATACAGTAGGTTTAACACGAATATAAATAAATAATGAGATCATTACAGTACCTTGAAGTGGTGTTTTGTTTTCTTTCCCTAACGGAGCTCACGAGATTTCCTGTTAAGTTTTGTGTTGTGAAGTTTTCAAGTTTTGGGTAAAGATTTGATGGATTATGGAACAAGGAGTGGCAAGAGACTAAGCATGGGGATGCCCAAGGAACTCCAAGGTAAAATACAAGGACACCAAAAATCCAAAGCTTGGGGATGCCCCGGAAGGCATCCCCTCTTTTGTCTTCGTCCATCGGTAACTTTACTTGGAGCAATATTTTTATTCACCACATGATATGTGTTTTGCTTGAAGCGTCTTGTATGATTTGAGTCTTTGCTTTTAGTTCACCACAATCAACCTTGCTCTACACACCTTTTGAGAGAGACACACATTAATCGGAATTTATTAGAATACTCTATGTGCTTCGCTTATATCTTTTTGAGCTAAACAATTTTGCTCTAGTGCTTCACTTATATTTTTTTAGAGCACGGTGATGGTTATATTTTATATAAATTATTGATCTCTCATGCTTCACTTATATTATTTTGAGAGTCCTTTAGAACAGCATGGTAGTTTATAAAGTGCATTGAATAGTGAGAGAAATTTGATACTTGATAGTTGTTTTGAGATATAAAGGTGGTAATATTAGAAGTGTGCTAGTTGAGCAATTATGAAATTGAGAAATACTTGTGTTGCAGTTTGTAAGTCCCGTAGCATGCACGTATGGTAAACGTTATGTGACAAATTTGAAGCATGAGGTGTTCTTTGATTGCTTTCCTTATGAGTGGTGGTCGGGGACGAGCGATGGTCTTTTCCTACCAATCTATCCCCTAGGAGCATGCGCGTAGTTCTTGGTTTTGATGACTTGTAGATTTTTGCAATAAGTATGTGAGTTCTTTATGACTAATGTTGAGTCCATGGATTATACGTACTCTCACCTTTCCATCATTGCTAGCCTCTTCGGTACCGTGCATTACCCTTTCTCACCTTGAGAGTTGGCGCAAACTTCGTAGGTGCATCCAAACCCCGTGATATGATACGCTCTATCACACATAAACCTCCTTGTATGTTCCTCAAAACAGCCACCATACCTACCTATTATGGCATTTTCATAGCCATTCCGAGATATATTGCCATGCAACTTTCCACCGTTCCGTTTATTATGACACGCATCATCATTGTCATATTGCTTTGCATGATCATGTAGTTGACATCGTATTTGTGTCAAAGCCACCTTTATAATTCTTTCATACATGTAACTCATGATTCATGGCATATCCCGGTACACCGCCGGAGGCATTCACATAGAGTCATATTTTGTTCTAAGTATTGAGTTGTAATCTTTGAGTTGTAAGTAAATAAAAGTGTGATGATCATCATTATTAGAGCATTGTCCCAAGTGAGGAAAGGATGATGGAGACTATGATTCCTCCACAAGTCGGGATGAGACTTCGGACGAAGAATAAAAAAAGAGAAAGAAAAGAGGCCAAAAAAGGAGAAAAAGGAGAAGAAGACCCAAATAGAAAAAATAAAAAGAGAGAGAAAAAGAGAGAAGGGACGATGTTACTATCCTTTTACCACACTTGCGCTTCAAAATAGCACCATGATCTTCATGATAGAGAGTCTCCTATTTTGTCCCTTTCATATAGTAGTGGAAATTTTACATTATAGAACTTGGCTTGTATATTCCAACAACGGGCTTCCACAAATGCCCTAGGTCTTCGTGTGACGCCCCCAATTCGATCGTACACTAATCATACACGTAAACGTGTACGATCAAGATCAGGGACTCACGGGAAGATATCACAACATAACTCTAAAAATAAAATAAGTCATACAAGCATCATAATACAAGCCAGGGGCCTCGAGGGCTCGAATACAAGTGTTCGATCATAGATGAGTCAGCGGAAGCAACAATATCTGAGTACAGACATAAGTTATTAAACAAGTTTGCCTTGAGAAGGCGAGCACAAACTGGGATATAGATCGAAAGAGGCGCAGGCCTCCTGCCTGGGATCCTCCTAAACTACTCCTGGTCATTGTCAACGCCCTGCACGTAGTAGTAGGTACCTCTGGTGTAGTAGGAGTGGTCGTCGATGGTGGCGTCTGGCTCCTGGGCTCCAGCATCTGGTTGCGACAACCAGGTAGATGGAAAGGGGGAAAAGAGGGAGGAAAGCAACCGTGAGTACTCATCCAAAGTACTCGCAAGCAAGGATCTACACTACATATGCATGGGTATCTGTGTAAAGGGGCAATATCGGTGGACTGAACTGCAGAATGCCAGAATAAGAGGGGGATAGCTAGTCCTGTCGAAGACTACGCTTCTGGCAGCCTTCATCTTGCAGCATGTAGAAGAGAGTAGATGGTAAGTTCACCAAGTAGCATCGTATAGCATAATCCTACCCGGCGATCCACTCCACATCGCCCTGTTAGAGAGTGGTCACTGGGTTGTATCTGGCACTTGGAAGGGTGTGTTTTATTAAGTATCCGGTTCTAGTTGTCATAAGGTCAAGGTACAACTCCAAGTCGTCCTGTTACCGAAGATAACGACTATTCGAATAGATAAACTTCCCTGCAGGGGTGCACCACATTACCCAACACGCTCGATCCCATTTGGCCAGACACACTATCCTGGGTCATGCCCGGCCTCGGAAGATCAACACGTCGCAGCCCTACCTAGGCACAACAGAGAGGTCAGCACGCCGGTCTAAATCCTATGGCGCAGGGGTTTGGGCCCATCGCCCATTGCACACCTGCATGTTGCGAGGGCGGCCGGAAGCAGACCTAGCCTACCTAATACAAGAGTCGGCGTTCCAGTCCAATTCGGCGCGCGCCGCTCAGTCACTGACGTCACGAAGGCTTCGGCTGATACCACGACGTCGAGTGCCCATAACTGTTCCCACGTAGTTGGTTAGTGCTTATAGGCTAGTGGCTAAACTCAGATCAAATACCAAGATCTCGTTAAGCGTGTTATTATAAAGTAACCATGGACGCCGACCAGGGCTAGGCCCACCTCTCACCTAGGTGGTCTCAACCTGCCCTGTCGCTCCGCCACAAAGTAATAGTCGGGGGCCGTCGGGAACCCAAGCCCACCTCTACCGGGATGGAGCCACCTGCCCCTTCAGCCCCCATCTCTGAACAGTATCATAAGTAATGAAATAGTATAAAGTATATAGCATATGACCATGATCACCTCCCGAAGTGATCACGGCCCAGTAGTATACCATGGCAGACAGACAAGAGTGTAGGGCCACTGATGGAATACTAGCATCCTATACTAAGCATTTAGGATTGCAGGTAAGGGTAACAACTGTAGCAACAATGATAGGCTATGCAGCAGAATAGGATTAATCGAAAGCAGTAACATGCTACACTACTCTAATGCAAGCAGTAGAGAGAAGGAATAGGCGATATCTGGTGATCAAGGGGGGGGGCTTGCTTGGTCACTCTGGCAAGGAGAGGTCGTCGTCGATGTAGCCGATCACGGGGGTATCAACAGCGGTCTCGGGGTCTACCAGAAAGAAGTAACGGAGGGGGGACACAATAAATAACAGATCAATCAAAGCATCACAAAGCATAATATGGCAATACGCAGTGCTAGGTGTGCCCTAACGCGGTACTAGGTGATACCAAAAAAGGGGGAAACATCTGGGAAAGTATCCCCGGTGTTTTGCGTTTTCGAACAGATGAACCAGAGGGGGAAAGTTGCGTGTTTGCTATGCTAGGGATGTGTGGCGGACGAACGGGCTGTGTATCCGAATTCGTCACGTCGTTCTGAGCAACTTTCATGTATAAAGTATTTTCATCCGAGTTATGGATTATTTTATATTAATTTTTAAAGTTTTAATTCAATTTTGGAATTAAGAGATTTTAATTAATTAGAAAAGGTAATTATTGGGTCAGCGTGACATCAGCATGATGTCAGCAAGTCTACAGGTTGACTAGGTCAACCCTAGCACGTGGGGCCCATTCGTCATAGTCTCAGGTCAATTAAACATGGTTAAATAGTTCACTAAATGATTAGGTTAATTCATTTTAATTAGATTAGTGAAATAGGATTAATTAACTTAATTAACTAATTAATTAATTAATTACTAATTTATTTATTTTAACTCTTTTTCTTTTTCTTAAAAAAAAGTTCTGGGCGGGGCCCCCTTGTCATAGGCCCCTGGGGCCTTAGCGAGCGCTGGGCAGTGGTTACGGGCGTGGGCGCCAGCCCGTTAGAGCGCTTGCCCAGGCCAGACGCGGGGCGGGACCGGCGAGGCGCGGTAAGGCTTGGCCGCGGCGTTGCGAGGGCGGCCGCCGGAGTCCTGTGGCAGGGGCGACGACGGTGCAACAGTAGGGGGGCGCTGCGTGCATGGCCGTGGTGCGCGATGGAGGGCGCCGATGAGCGGGGGGCCTAGCGCGCGGACGTGACCGGTAGAAGCAGCAGAAGGGGGAGTGGGGAGCGCGCGGCCGTTGTGGCCTCTGTGCAGCGAGCGTGGTCCGGTGGCGCGGGGCGTGGCGGGTGCAGCGGGACGGCGAGCGCACGGCGGCGCTGCAGTCGGGCGGGCAAGGAGCATGTGTGTGCGCGAGCGTGTGCGCGCGCGATGCAGGGCAGTAGCAGCGACGACGGACAGCAAGTAGCACAGAAGAAGCAACAACAATGTAGTAGCAGAAGGCAGCCAAAAGCAGCAGTAGAGCGGAGCGGGACGGCGCGGCAGCAGCGTTCGTTCGCGGCGAGCAGGGGAGGCCGACTGGTGGCACGGCTGCGGGGGCCAGGTGGGGCTTGGCCGATGCGGGCGCGCAGCCTGGTCGCAGCGAGCGCGGAGACCAGGCGCGGTGACTGTGACCGCGGGGCAGTGGGCATGAGCGTGGCCACGGCGGGCGCAGGAGTAGAGGCGGAAGCGACGGGGTTCTCACCCGCGTTGGTGAGAAGGGGGGTGACGAGGCTCGGTGGAGCCTTTGGGGAGGAGGACGGGACGCGTCGCCGGCGAGGAGGGGACGAGGAGGACGAGGCGACGGGCGGTGGCAGTGGCCGATGACGGCGTCGGGCGGCGTCGTCCGGGACGTCTAGCGGCGACGGGGTCGCAGCCTCGATTCAGATCGGATC
>NC_057814.1:350287931-350295897 GCF_018294505.1 Triticum aestivum | reverse complement strand
TCTAGGTCACGGGGGAGTGGGGGTTTATGGGGGCGCCGACTTGGCCGGCCTGGCTTGCCAAGTGGCCAGCTGGGCCGAGGCCCAGCGGGGAGGGGGGGTCTTTGTTTTAATTTAATTTTGTTTGTTTCATCTTTTCTTTTTCTGTTTAATTTCTAGTTTCTCTTTTATTTTAGTTTTATAGATTATAAAAGTAGTCCCTAATTTTGTCTAAATAAATATATTACTGTCACAGAAGTTTGGGAAACTAAATAAGATAGTTTAATATTTTATAAATCTTAAAAGGCATTTCATTGTTGATTCTAGCTACTGTTTTAAATACTTTAGAGCCTTTATACTCTTTATCATAGTTTGGTTTCTCCACCACAATTACCTATGATTTATCCGACACATTTAGAACATTTTAGTTTTATTTTTGGAAAACTTTTGTTGTTTGCCTTAATTTCAAATTTGAATGGGTTTTGAACTAACGCGAGATTAACAATAGTAACCGTGGTGACGTGGCATCATTAACGCAGGATTACTGTAGGTAATTATCTGGTCATCACAATTCTCCTCCACTACAAGAAATCTCGCCCCGAGATTTAAGAGGTAGAGTAAGGGGAAAATTAGGTTACGAAATTCTAACGAGTCATCTCGGTCTTGGTTGCCTTTCTCGAAATAGTTGAACCCTCTTGTTGATGTCTTCATTTCTATGCTTTAGGTCATCCTTTCTTTTGGGTTTTCATCATAGTTACGAAAGGACAAGAGGTAACTTTGAAAGATCAGAACTTACAAGGTTGACTCAGGGAATGTAGTAGAAAGTACCTCTCGAATCGAAACTCAAGAAAATATCGAGAGCAAAGTAAGAAGGCACAATAAGAAGTTTCAAGTAGACTGACATTTGTTCGATGCCTGAAACAAAGTGTGAAAGGAGTTCAGAGCTACGGAAAAAATAACATTGTGTTTGATACCAAAGTAGATCATCTCTAGGAAGGTGGCTCGTGATTTTCATACGAAGCCAAGCGTGGCGAATAACTTTGGAAGCAAGGGGTGTACAGGAGAGTCAGGTTTCGATCCTGCGGAACTGTGGGTTATGGGCCCACCATGTGGGTTGAAGGTAGAAAGGGCACTGACATCTTGCACGACCATGTAAGCAAGGCCAGTCAGAGGGTAGCCTGTCAGTTATGTTGGCAACAACATCGATACCAAGGGCGAGGGACGAAGAGAACCATTTTCCTGCTCGTTGAATGAGGTGGACCAATAGGCAAAGTTCTTGTCCATCGGTGGTTACCGGAATGCTATCGACAAATGCTGCAGGGTCTTACTGACACGGTTGTACACCAAGGTGTTTAATTAAGCAGAAGAACATTACGGTTTAGATCATATGGATCACAAGGAAGGTTAAACAAACCAATGGAAAGGAAAATGCGATCATCAGATCGAACAGAACAATGGAAAGGAAAATGTGTTTGACACATATACCAGGGGTATACCCTTCCCAAGGACAAGCAGAGCATGATATCCATGGCAGGATATAAAGTAGAAAACCCTTCAGGAAAGGGGAGAGAAATTTCATGACATTGCCCATACAACGGTGTTTGGATAATTGATCAAGAAACATTTAGCATTGTGCTACAAGTGTGCTGATTGTAAAATCGAAGTACCAGAGACACGCTTCGAGATATCATTGACATGGTCTTCAAGCAAAGTTCAAACTCTGGATACTCGAAGGATCCATCAGGAACAACTTGTGGAGTAAGTCTTACAATTTCCTCATGGAAGAATGGATAACTGTGCTAAAAAGGAAAACAATAAGTCCTTCGGCCAGGTGTGCTAGGCATGACATCACTTTACCGTGTCATATAAAGACCAATGTTATAACTCTTGGAAATATGTCCCAACCATCATGTCTGACCGAGATTCAGATCTAATTGGTGTCAGGATACCTCAGACTTAGGATGCCTGAGAAGAAGAGGTGCAACACAAATCGACGAGAAGACATTATAAGATTTTCAGGAAATGAACTCTAGAAGCAAGTTCCAAAACAAAAGTTCATCATTAACCAAGGAGAAAATGAGAATGTGGCTGATGGACTCAACGATAATTCAACGAGGTATCCAAAAAGATGGATCTCCACAATTATGTGGATAAGGAGATAACATTTGTCAGATCCAATGATATAATGAAGTATGCTCGAGGAAAACATACACAATTAAACATTGGTTGAAAGGTGCACCCGAAATATGGGTTGGGTTGCACGACCAATGTCAGAGTGGTGATTCAATAATCAATAGTCTAAGAATGAATGACCGGCCATTAACTTCAAACAATAGGATTGCTAGAAGGGCAGAATCCAAACAACATCGTTCACTTGTTGGTACCCCATTTGGAATCAACTCGAGGACCAAGAAAGAATGGTGATGGTGAGAAGTATCACCATACCAAGAATTCTTAAGAGGTGGAGCAATCCTCACAACACCCTTGTCATAAAAGACATTAATACTTCAAGGTAGAACATCATACAAGCTGAATAGCAGGTTGCATCCATAACATGAACAAGTTTGTGTTGGGGGAAGGCAAGAATGTTTTCGATGATACACAATCATCGAAGGAGAAGGATGGTATTTCCCATCATGAATTTGATTGATATATTGGAAGAGCTCATAAGGTTGATGATGATCATGACACATTTGTCGAGAGATTTCATGAAGATGTAATCAATCAGCGACGACATCAAGTCAAAGGAATGATGAAGCGAAAGGTTATTGGAACCATGGGTACGACACAAACTTGAAATCAAGCTTGTTGTTCAAGGCGAAATGATATGATGAGGAAAATCGACATAATCTTAGCTCATCGTCAAAAATTGTGCTCCGGGAAGAAGGACCAGGTAGCATAGTTAAAAGTTTGCATGATAATGATATAGCCGATCAGGTTAGGAATGACTTGAAGGATTAATAAACTCGTAAGCAACGAAAATTACTTAGAGTTATTGATTCGGAGTGCGGAACCAATTCACGTATCAATGTTTTGGGTTGACAAACAACCCAGCACCCATGAAGTGACAGCGACAGGGAAAGGTAGTACCTCATCAAAAATTCATAAGATGCAGAGCAATGGCATGATATCCTTGAGATACCAGGGGTAATACTCGAAGGTAGATCATAATAGAGGTCAGGCAGACGCATTGATCTGTAGAAGACAAATGTTTTAACTTGTCCAAGAAATGGGATAAAAGAAGAACAATCATGGTCGGAACCACGGTTGCAAAGGATCAATTCACAGATACCAGATGATAGTTATCAAGGAAATAGTTATTATTACAAGAAGCTTCCATGATAGGATCTACATTGTGTCCATGGGCATGAACACAAAGTTCAAGGTCGACTCCCACTTCTTTAATGCATAACCTTTCATTCACTTCTCACCTTCAACAAAGTTGTGGTGTTGAAATTTTATCTGACATAACACGAGTAGAGTATGACCCGTAGTAGTTTCCAGGTTCACACAGATTAGAAAAGGCATATGTCCAAACCATCGGGGCCTCTTAGGAACATATAGCACAAACTTTAGGAGTAAATAACACAAGCTCGAAAGCAGAGCATGGTTGACAAAGCAGAGGATACAATTTACCAAAGGCATTATGTATCCGAGGGAAGGCTCACAAGGTTATTGAATATGAAGGACGTTGTTGGATAAAATCCAACAAAGGATCTGGCGGTCCATAATGGAGCTGATGTGAGTATCGACACACAACCAGAGGAAGTAACAATGCAAAGGCATTGGATTATAGAAACAACTGACTATTTCAGAGCTCAAATGCAAAGGAATTAAGATTTCCAAATCAAGGAATCAGGAGCAAAGGGCTCTGATTAAGGATGGATAAGTCGAGTAGGCTTAGGGGAATAATCGATGGCAATTTGATTGGTGGAGATCCAGCTCATGTTTAAATGACGTCTGAGCTGGAAGGAAGAATCTAGGATCTAATTGAGGATTGCGAGAATTTGCAACATATTGAATCAAGGGACTCGCAATGATAATGACGAAGGTAATTATGAATACTGCTAGTCATATGGAACGCATCCATAATGCAAGCAGACAAGTATTTGCAGAGCAATAGCGAGTAGAGGATTATCGAAAGATCGGATAGTATTTCAATGTATCTTGTGAATCATATGAACAACGGGGGAAGAACGGATACTCGTCAAGTGCGAGGAATTATCCGTAGAGGGTATTCATTAGGCAAGAACTACAGGGCAGTAGGCACAAAATATTCTCAGAATAATAGAGAGGATTTCAGGGTATCTTGTAATAACAAGATCAAGTGGGAATAAAAGTAAGAACGGCAAGTGTATGTATTTACCCATAGGAATATTTCGGTGGTAGGGAATTGCAAAAGCAACGGGCACAAAGTCTCGAAAGAGTATCGGAGAGTAACTTCGAAATCTTCTGGTGCAGCCGGCGATCATCTGGACTGAAGGGGCTCTCCGAGGGAAAGTGTTTTCGAGAACCTAAAGTTAGATTTTAGAAAATCATTTAACCCGAATAGCAAGGAGATCAGAATCCCAGAGTATAGACGAGGAGTAAAAGATCCTAATACCACCCGATGGCGACGTGGGGCCGTAAGCCGCACAGTCATGTTAGTAAAAGTTTTCCAATTACTAGACTCGACTTCGACCAAGGAGTGTGGAAGGGGACTTCCTACAGGAAGCCTGGCTCTGATACCAACTTGTGACACCCCCGATTCAATCATACACTAATCATACAAGAAAACGTGTACGATCAAGATCAGGGACTCACGGGAAGATATCGCAACAGAACTCTAAAAATAAAATAAGTCATACAAGCATCATAATACAAGCCAGGGGCCTCGAGGGCTCGAATACAAGTGCTTGATCATAGATGAGTCAGCGGAAGCAACAATATCTGAGTACACACATAATTTAAAAAAGTTTGCCATGAGAAGGCTAGCACAAACTGGGATACAGATCGAAAGAGGCGCAGGCCTCCTGCCTAGGATCCTCCTAAACTACTCCTGGTCATCGCCAGCGGCCTGCCCGTAGTAGTAGGCACCTCCGGTGTAGTAGGAGTCGTCGTCGATGGTGGCGTCTGGCTACTGGGCTCCAGCATCTGGTTGCGACAACCAGGTAGAATGGAAAGGGGGAAAAGAGGGAGGAAAGCAACCATGAGTACTCATCCAAAGTACTCGCAAGCAAGGATCTACACTACATATGCATGGGTATCTGTGTAAAGGGACAATATCGGTGGACTGAACTGCAGAATTCCAGAATAAGAGGGGGATAGCTAGTCCTGTCGAAGACTACGCTTCTGGCAGCCTCCATCTTGCAGCATGTAGAAGAGAGTAGATGGTAAGTTCACCAAGTAGCATCGTATAGCATAATCCTGCCCGGCGATCCTCTCCTCGTCGCCCTGTTAGACAGCGATCACCGGGTTGTATCTGGCACTTGGAAGGGTGTGTTTTATTAAGTATCCGGTTCTAGTTGTCATAAGGTCAAGGTACAACTCCAAGTCCTCCTGTTACCGAAGATCACGGCTATTCGAATAGACAAACTTCCCTATAGGGGTGCACCACATTACCCAATACGCTCGATCCCATTTAGCCAGCCACACTTTCCTGGATCATTCCCGGCCTCGGAAGATCAACACGTCGCAGCCCTACCTAGGCACAACAGAGAGGTCAGCACACCGGTCTAAATCCTATGGCGCAGGTGTCTGGGCCCATCGCCCATTGCACACCTGCACGTTGCGAGGGTGGCCGGAAGCAGACCTAGCCTTCCTAATACAAGAGCAGGCGTTCCAGTCCAATCCGGCGTGCGCCGCTCAGTCGCTGACGTCACGAAGGCTTCGGCTGATACCACGACGTCGAGTGCCCATAACTGTTCCCGCGTAGTTCGTTAGTGCGTATAGGCCAGTGGCCAGACTCAGATCAAATACGAAGATCTCGTTAAGCATGTTATTATAAAGTAACCACGGACGCCGACCAGGGCCAGGCCCACCTCTCACCTAGGTGGTCTGAACCTGCCCTGTCGCTCCGTCACAAAGTAACAGTCGGGGGCCGTCGGGAACCGAGGCCCACCTCTACTGGGATGGAGCCACATCCCACTTCAGCCCCCATTTCCGAACAGTATCATAAGTAATGTAACAGTATAAAGTATATAGCATATGCACGTGATCACCTCCCGAAGTGATCATGGCCCAGTAGTATAGCATGGCCGACGGACAAGAGTGTAGGGCCACTAATGGAATACTAGCATCCTATACTAAGCATTTAGGATTGCAGGTAAGGGTAACAACTGTAGCAAGAATGACAGGCTATGCAGCAGAATAGGATTAACCAAAAGCAGTAACATGCTACACTACTCTAATGCAAGTAGTAGAGAGAAGGAATAGGCGATATCTGGTGATCAGGGGGGCCTTGCCTAGTCACTCTGGCGAGGAGAGGTCGTCGTCGATGTAGTCGATCACGGGGATATCGGCAGCGGTCCCGGGGTCTACCGGAAAGAAGTAACGGAGGGGGAACACAATAAATAACAGAGCAATCAAAGCATCACAAAGCATAATACGGCAATATGAGGTGCTAGGTGTGCCCTAACGCGGTACTAGGTGATACCAAGAAAGGGGGGAAACATCCGGGAAAGTATCCCCGGTGTTTTCCGTTTTCGGACAGATGAACCAGATGGGGAAAGTTGCGTGTGTGCTATGCTAGGGATGTGTGGCGGATGAACGGGCTGCGTACCTGGATTCGTCTTGTTGTTCTGAGCAACTTTCATGTATAAAGTATTTTCATCCGAGTTACGGATTATTTTATATTAATTTTTAAAGTTTTAATTCAATTTTTGAATTAGCAGATTTTAATTAATTAGAAAAGGTATTTATTGGGTCAGCGTGACATCAGCATGATGTCAGCAGGTCTATAGGTTGACTAGGTGAACCCTGGCACGTGGGGCCCGTTCGTCATAGTCTCAGGTTAATTAAACATGGTTAAATAGTTAACTAAATGATTAGGTTAATTCATTTTAATTAGATTAGTGAAATAGGATTCATTAACTAATTAATTAATTACTAATTTGTTTATTTTAACTCTTTTTCTTTAAAAAACGTTCTGGGGCAGGGCCCCCTTGTCATAGGCCCCTGGGGCCTTAGCGGGCGATGGGCAGTGGTTACGGGCGCGGGCGCCAGCTCGTTAGAGCGCTCGCCCAGGCCAGACGCGGGGCGGGACTGGCGAGGCGCGGCGAGGCTTGGCTGCGGCGATGCGAGGGCGGCCGCCGGAGGCTTGTGGCAGGGCGACGACGGCGCAGCAGTGGGGGGGGCGCTGCGGGCATGGCCGTGGTGTGCGATGGAGGGCGCCGGCGAGCGGGGGGCGTAGCATGCGGATGCGGCCGGTGGAAGCAGCAGAAGGGGGAGTGGGGAGCGCGCGGCCGTTGCGGCCTCTGTGCAGCGAGCGCGGTCCGGTGGTGCGGGGCGTGGCGGGCACAGCGGGACGGCGAGCGCACGGCGGCGCTGCAGGCGGGCGGGCAAGGAGCGTGTGTGCGCGCGATGCAAGGCAGTAGCAGTGACAGCGGACAGCAAGTAGCAGAGAAGAAGCAACAGCAATGTAGTGGCAGAAGGCAGCCAAAAGCAGCAGCAGAGCGGAGCGGGACGGCGCGGTAGCAGTGTTGGTTCGCGGCGAGCAGGGGAGACCGACCGGTGGCATGGCCGTGGGGGCCAGGCGGGGCTTGGCCGATGCGGGCGCGCAGCCTGGTCGCAGCGAGCGCGGAGACCAGGCGCGGTGAGCGCGACCGCGGGGCAGTGGGCGTGAGCGAGGCCACGGCGCGCGCAGGAGTAGAGGCGGGAAGTGACGGGGTTCTCACCCGCGTTGGTGAGCATGGGGGCGGCGAGGCTCGGTGGAGCCTTTGGGGAGGAGGACGAGGACGCGTCGCCGGCGAGGAGGAGACGAGGAGGACGAGGCGACGGGCGGTGGCAGTGG
>NC_057814.1:350231179-350287668 GCF_018294505.1 Triticum aestivum | reverse complement strand
GGGAGGGGGGAAGCGAGGCATGGGGGAGTGGGTGGACCAATCTAGGTCACGGGGGAGTGGGGGTTATGGGGGCGCCGGCTGGGCCGACCTGGCTTGCCCAGTGGCCAGCTGGGCCGAGGCCCAGTGGGGAGGGGGATCTTTGTTTTAGTTTAATTTTATTTTGTTTGTTTCGTCTTTTCTTTTTCTTTTTAATTTATAGTTTCTCTTTTATTTTAGTTTTATAGATTATAAAAGTAGTCCCTAATTTTCTCTAAATAAATATATTGCTGTCACATAAGTTTGGGCAACTAAATAAGATAGTTTAATATTTTGTAAATCTTAAAAGGCATTTCATTGTTGATTCTAGCTAGTGTTTTAAATACTTTAGAGCCTTTATACTCTTTATCATAGTTTGGTTTCTCCACCACAATTACCTATGATTTATCCAACACATTTAGAACATTTTAGTTTTATTTTTGGAAAAATTTTGTTGTTTGCCTTAATTTCAAATTTGAATTTGAATCGGTTTTGAACTAACGCGAGATTAACAACAGTAACCGTGGTGACGTGGCATCATTAATGCAGGATTACTGTAGGTAATTATCCGGGCGTCACACTTCGTGAGCAAGCAAGTTGTATGCACACGCACTTAGTTATTTTGTTGAGCTTTCATACATTTATAGCTCTAGTGCATCCGTTGCATGGCAATCCCTACTCCTTGCATTGACATCAATTGATGGGCATCTCCATAGCCCGTTGATTAGCCGCGTCAATGTGAGACTTTATCACTTTTTGTCTTCTCACACAATCTCAATCATTATATTCTATTCCACCCATAGTGCTATGTCCATGGCTCGCGCTCATATATTGCGTAAAAGTTGAAAGAGTTTGCAAAGGCTAAGTATGAAACAATTGCTTTGCTTGTCATCGGGGTTGTGCATGATGAGGGCATTTTGTGTGACGAAAATGAAGCATAGCCAAACTATATGATTTTGTAGGGATAAGCTTCTTTGGCTATGTTATTTTGATAAGACATAATTGCTTGGTTAACATGCTTGAAGTATTATAATTTTTATGTCAATATTAAACTTTTATCTTGAATCTTTTGGATCTGAACATTCATGCCACAATAAAGAAAATTACATTAAGAAATATGCTAGGTAGCATTCCACATCAAAAATTCTGTTTTTATCATTTACCTACACGAGGACGAGCAAGAATTAAGCTTGGGGATGCTTGATACTTCTCCAATGTATCTATAATTTTTGATTGCTCCATGCTATTATATATTCTGTTTTGGATGTTTAATGGGATTATTTGCCTATTTCAGTGTTTCGCAAAAAAGGAATATCAAAGGGAGTCCAAACGGAATGAAACCTTCGGGAGAGTTATTTTTGGAACAAACGTGATCCAGAGGACTTGGAGTGGACGTCAAGAAACATACGAGGGGGCCACGAGGCAGGGGGCGCGCCTACCCCCTGGGCGCGCCCTCCACCCTCATGGGCCCCTCGTGGCTCCACCGACCTACTTCTTCCTCCTATATATACCTACGTACCCCGAAACCATCGAGGAGCACCATGAAACCCTATTTCCACCGCCGCAACCTTCTGTACCCATGAGATCCCATCTTGGGGCCTTTTCCGGCGCTCTGCCGGAGGGGCCATCGATCACGGAGGGCTTCTACATCAACACCATAGCCTCTCCGATGATGTGTGAGTAGTTTACCTGAGACCTTCGGGTGCATAGTTATTAGCTAGATAGCTTCTTCTCTCTCTTTGGATCACAATACAAAGTTCTCCTCGATCTTCTTGGAGATTTATTTGATGTAACTCTTTTTGCGGTGTGTTTGTCGAGATCCGATGAATTGTGGGTTTATGATCAAGATTATCTATGAACAATATTTGAATCTTCTCTGAATTCTTTTATGTATGATTGGTGATCTTTGCAAGTCTCTTCGAATTATCTTGGAAGTGAATGTATGCTTAAATTAAAATAAAATTAAAATGTAATACAAAGAGAAGAAATGAATTACAGTTAAAAGCATGACATTTCTAACAAAAAATTGAATGTGAACTACATATGTGTGCACGTGACCAACACATATATTGTCAATACAAAATCTAATGCAAGAAATAACTAATGAGTAACATGCATGAATTGATGATGTGGTGCTTGCATGCATAGAGTACAAAAACAATGTGATTTATGACTTGCATGCATGACGTGTTCATGTGCCATAGTTGCATGTCCAAGAAAAAAGCTAGTGGGTTTTACTAGCTATTTAGGAATAGAAGATGTATATATGGAAGTCGTAGGGAAAGAGATGACATGTATCTCAATTGCTATGAGTAGGGATTGGAAAAGAGATGTCATTTGGTTCACATCATAAGAAATTCTCTATTGAATCTAGAGATGACATGTATCTCAATTCCTATGAGGAGGGATTGGAAAAGAGATGTCATTTGGTTCACATCATAGGAACTTTTCTATTTAATCTAGGCTAATGTTTATTTTCCTTTGAAATTGTGGGAGTATACGAATCCATTCATATGAACCAAGTGGCTCTAAAGCTATAAAAATCATATCATGTTTATTTTCCTTTGAAATGTGGAGTATATAAATCTATTCCTATGAACCAATTGGCTCTAAAGGAAAATTCCTAAAACAATCATATCATATAGAGTTCCTATGATGTTCCTCCACACCAAAGGATGGTTGAAATTACTGCCGGTGATACGACGGTCTTTCTTTGTAAACTCGTCCCCAATAGTTACCTCTCGAAGATGAATGAAATGATATATACTGGGTATTCTATATGTGCATTTTGCTATACGAAAACTCGGTGAAAGTTTGCGAGGTTCGAATTTTCAATAAAGCTATGTGCACTACTTTTTAGAACAAAGGGAGGAGCATACAGCAGTTGCTAACATTCACGTGGAAGATTTGTGTGTTGGAGCAGTGGATGTTCTGTTAAATGCCATGGCAAAACTGACACTGCCGATCTAACGGTTCTTACGGCGTTCGTTAGGAAACGGCTTGTGGAGAACGTTTGTCAGATATGATTTACAGACACATGCACTGCATTGGTATGTGCCCCCCTTTCTCACGCACCCACGCATCCTCACGAGTCACGACTCTCTCGAGTCCTCTTGCACGCACCATCTATCTGTAGGTAGACGTCACAAACATATGTGTTCTACACACCCTACCCTCAGAACTTCTAAAAAATAAAAGACGTAGGCACCTTTTATTTTAACTCACACATCACACACTTATACTATTACTCTTGTGGTGAACGTTCTTTGGGCGTAGTATATTGTACTCTCACGAAGAGAAGCAGTGCACGCACGCACTAGTTCTCTCACACCCACTCGCGGGTACACGTAGGAGCACTTTTTTTAAGCTAGGAGCACATTTGTTTACAAAGAGGCATCCCAGTTGACATTTTGACTAGTCTAGTTTTCAACTTGATGGAGGGTCGGGGATAGCACGTGAATGATATAGTACACCTGGACGCGGTGATTTGATAGTGCGACCTGGAAGCGCTGGCACATTCTTGATCAAGTTTTATTTTACTTGAACTTTAAATGAACATAGTGGTTCACGCGTATTCAATTTAATAACGGTTGCTACAAAAAAATCACTCCACTATATATATAAGACGGAGCCTCGGCGCTTCCATTACTAGGGTACCTCTCTTTCACTCTCTCATGCTCTCCAGATCTAAACAAGACATTGGTAGGCACACACGCACTCTCTCTCTCTCTGCTCACCGCTGGACACAAATCCGACCGGACCACCTCGGCCGGGGTAGGGGTGTAGGTGCATCGTTCATGCGGTCGTCGGTGGCAAGGGAGGAGACCAACAACTGCCCGCCGTCCCGATTGGCGGCCAAGCCGTTCTCTCCGAGACAATGAGGGCTGGGGAGGGCCTCTGACCCCTTCTTCCTCCTTGAGGTATTGTGGCCAAGATGCAGCCTCCCGATGCCGTCTTTGCCACATCCCGACGACCGTCAGGTATATCTTCCTTCGAAACCGGCCTTGCTCTACTGCCCCAGCTCCCCACGTGGCTGCATGTGGATCTTTTTCTACTTTCGTCGGCTGTTCCAAAGCCACCTAGAATTTTACTATTATTAGAGGTAAAGCTAGTTCACACAGTCGAATCTAAGAGTTGGTTCAAACAGGGAAGAAAGTGGGAAAGTTGTAGCATGAATCTAGGACTTGATTCTAAGAGGAAACAGGGAAAGTAATAGATACTGGCTACCCAAACGGTCCCTTGGTTGAAAAGGCAAATAAAGCGGGGTGGATGGCGAAGGGTGTGGGAAGTGGACCTATATCTTGGCGAAAAAGAAAGATAGTGAGGGGTGTTGGGGCGAACAACACAAATGAGAACGAGCGGCTCTAGGTTTCCTGTGCTCAAATAGGAAAATGTTGCCGAGGAGATAAAAAAGGGATAAATGCAGACGTGCTGCCTGAATGTTTGCCGCTCTCGGTAACCACATCTGCCTCACCACTTTATGCCCATGCCGTCCTTATGCCTATATCGCTACCGTTAATGTAAAATCACATGAAGCATGAAGCAATGCCACCTAATGTCACTATTGTGGGATCACGGGTTCTGCAGACCCTTGAGAGGTTTGAACTCTGGGGTGCAAGCGAATAAGTCGTCCTCCCCAGTCTGCCTGCTCGCTAATCTCACGGCCTAGCTCGATGAACTGAATGGAAAAGGGACACCGGAGTTTACCCAGGTTCGGGCCACCTTGCGGTGTAAAACCCTACTCCTACTTTTTGGTGGATTGGCCTCGAAGGGCTGAGGATGAACTAGTACAGTGGGAGAACAGCCTCAGGAGGAGAGGTGCTCTTCTGCTCGATGAGCTGGTGGGTGTGAGGATGATCTGAATGATCCGTCCCCTTCTACGATGGTGTCTAGGTTCTATTTATAGTGGCCTTGGTCCTCTTCCCAAACGTATGCGGGAAGGGATCCCACAATGGCCAAATTCGAAGGGGTACAGCTAGTACATGCTATCCTGACAAAAGTAGTCTTCGCCTGCAAAAGCCTCTGGTCGTGACGCCGGGGTGGGCTCGACGTTCACCTCCGTCCTGCCATCCTGGCGGTCTTGGTATCGTTGCACCGGAATGGAAACCTTTGGCTGATTCCTCGGGACTCCGTGCCTACACTTGCCTCCTTAGCACCAAAGTGGAAATTGGTACACTACGCCCGTTGGCGCCCGCCTGGCCTTGGTCGTCATGGCTCACGTGCCCGAACCTCGCGAGGTGAGCCTTGCATAGAGATCTCCGCTCCTCGGGAGCCAGCCTGAGGAGGCCGTCCCTCGAGGAGGTCTTGGTGTCGTGGCTTGGCCCCTCGCAAGGGTCTGGAGTTGTTGATGTTGAAGCTGGGCCAGACCAGGCCATTGATGGAGCCACACCATGGGCCGCAGGCAGGCAACTCTGGGTACCCCCGTTCCTAGAACACCGACAGTAGCCCCCGGGCCCAAGGCACGCTCAAACTTGGCTTCGAGGCGAAGCCAAAGGTCAATTGCGAGCGCCGCGGACCCTAATTGCCTGCGGCCTTAGTCGACGCGTGGCGATTGATGGGACGTGGGTGTCTCTGCTTCCCCAAGCTACCTCGACAACCGTTCGACTTGCGAGACCCTGCTGCGTGCAGAGAAAAACCATCATTACGTGCGATCGTGGAGGCCGGCGGTTGGCCTCCCTCCGACGGTTGGCCTCCCTCTGGCTATAAATGAGGAGAGGGGTGGAGCCCCCTTTGCTAATCTCCATCTTCTTGCCGCCCTCTCCTTCTTCTTCCTCCTTGCCTTGCCGTCTCGCGGTAGTTCTCATGGCGCGAACTAGGAAGTTCTCCGCCGCCGAGAAGGGAAAGGCCCCCAAGGAGGGGCCTGGCTCACCGCCACCCAAGAGGGGGCGAGGCCGCCCCCGCAAGCATTATGTGCACCTTGTGTTGGCTCCTCGGGGGGCGTGGGCGCACTCCTTCGGGGGCCGGCGCTGCTTTGGGCAGCCGCGGCGGCGCTTCTTCTCGAGGCGAGAGCCGCCAAGGGCGAGGCAACCCCTGCGACGAGGGGGGTGTGTGTGTGCCATGGTTGTCAGGCTTCCCCGGTCGCGCTTCCACTCGGTAGAGATGCTCTAGGAGTTCGTCGTGTGGTCGGAGAGGCCGGCCGGCACCTGGCTCCCGCTTACGTGCTTCTTTGGGGGTGAGCTGTCGGCCGCGGGGATCGACGGCCTCTGGCTTTAGGCTGACAGTTGCTGCAGCAAGGCTTCGTGGGTTGGGGTCGAAGTCACTGCCACCGGGAAGGTGTCCCTGGCCAGCGGCTGGCAGGCGTTCGCCTGCCCACGCGGCCTGAGCAGGAGGTGCACCCTCCACTTCATGTACGATGGCCTCGCGACTCTCTACATGAGGGTCTTCGGGGAAGACAGCTGTCGTGCAGGATGCTGCCCCGAAGATGGCAGCAGCGACGATGAGCTTGGCCTTGACGACAGCCGCGACGATGCTAAGGGTGAGCTTGCCCTTGGCGACGGCCATGCTTCCTCCAGCAGCGGTGGCTGCTCCTTCGATGAGAGCACGAGCAGCGAAGGCTACGACCAGCCGCCGTGCTCACGTCGGGGACGGTGGCGGGTCGTCCCGTCGCCACGCTTCGGTGAAACGGGAAGAAGGCTCGGACTGAGCCCAGGGGTCACTGGAGCCAGGCCTTGTGGGCTGCTGCAGTTGCGTGGGCCGCTTTTGTTTAACCTTTCCTTTCTCCTGCATTTTGAAAAAAGTAGAGGGCCCTACTGGGGCGTGTAATTAACTATGGTACTTATACCACTATGATATGCTTATTGTTCTGATGTTATGCCGTGATATCGATGCTCCGAGTAAGTGTGGTAGGATAACTTAGCTTGATACACTCGCGGTAGTTTCCCACCTCGCGAGGGTGCGCCCTTCAGCATCTGGTGAAACCCCCTTGCTGCCGACTAAGGAGCCGTTGGCCTCAGGAGACCTCGTAAAGCTGCAGAGTTGTTAAGAAACTTGACGGGTGCCTTGTTCCTCCTTGCGTGAGCCCTTAGGCATGGGCTAGTCGTGGCTTAGTGCACCACGTCGCGGTACCCGGGGGGCACGGACTTAAGAGGGTGCGCAAATCGCGAGCTCATTTGAGGGCGCCTCGCAAATATCAAGGATGCCGAAGCTCTGGGGCGACAGGGCTTTGGCGAGGTGTGTTCGTGGCGTGGGTGAGCCCAACGCATGCACACACCTGCCTAGCCCCCGCGCGAAGCGCACGAGGAAGGGCGACGGGCAACTGCCACTCTCCGTGATCCAAGACAAAAAAGCGAGCGGAGAAAAAGGAGAAAACCCCAACTTGGCAATCGAGAAACGCTAGAACTCCAAATTCCATTAAAAGGTTGCAAACCATCTATAGAAAGCAAGCAAATGAACAACCGTGTCTGGCACCTAGTCTAGTCTTCTCACCAGCGCGGAGCTAAGTGCTGCCACTAGGACATGGGAGGGAGCCCCCGAGGCCCGAGGGCGGCACTCCAAAGACTCCGGAGCGTGTACAGCCCCACTCATTATTACGTGAGAGTGTCATGAGCGGAGACCTTCACAGGCACTGGGCCTTGCTTCATGGGTAGAACTTCCGGAGGTGGTGGATGTTCCAGGCGTTCTGGATGGGGATCCCGTCCTATGTCTCCAGGCGCGCGGCGCCAGGCCTGGAGACGCGGGCAATCCTAAACGGGCCCTCCCACATGGGTGAGAGCTTATGCAGGCCTTCCCTGGAGAGCACCCGCCTCAGGACGAGATCACCCACCTCGAGCGTCCTAGAGCGGACACTACGGTAGTGATACCGCCGCAACGCCTGCTGGTACCTTGCTGCCCAGAGCAAGGCTTGGCGGCGGCATTCCTCCCCCAACACGATGTCCATCCCCCGCGAGGCGTCCTGGTGTGCCTCGTCAAATGCCAAGACCCGCGCGGAGCGATGCTTGACCTCATGTGGGAGAACAACTTCGGCTCTGTAAACGAGGAAGAATGGAGTCTTGCCGGTTAGCTTGGTCGTGGTGGTGCGGATGGACCGCATCACGGACTGGAGCTCGTCCAGCCAGCCCCTGCCGCAGGCCTCGAGCTTCTTCTTGAAAGTTCTTGCCTTGAGGCCCCTCAGGACCTCCGCGTTTGCGCGCTCGGCTTGGCCGTTGCTCCTAGGGTGTGCCACAGAGGCGTAGCATATCTGCGTTCCAAGGTTAGCACAATATGTTTTGAAGAGGTTGTTAGTGAACTCCGAGCCGTTGTCGGAGATGATACGATTTGCGACCCCGAATCGGATCACGAGGCCCTTGATGAACTTGACTGCCGAGCCGGCTGGGATGGTGCGGACAGCATCCACCTCTGCCCACTTGGTGAACTTGTCGATGGCGACGCACAGGTAGCGGTAGCCCCCGGGCGCCCTAGGGAATGGGCCCAAGATGTCCAGCCCCCAGACCGCGAATGGCCATGAGAGCGGGATGGTCTGGAGACCCTGATCAGGCTGGTGGATTTGCTTGGCGTGGTACTGGCAGGCTTCGCATGATCTCACCATCTCGGTGGCATCATTGAGCGTCGCGGGCCAATAGGATCTGTTGCGGAACGCCTTGCCCACGAGGGTGCGCGATGACGAGTGATGCCCGCAGTCCCCACCGTGTATGTCGGTCAACAGCTCACACCCCTGCTCCCTAGAGATGCATCGCAAAGAAACATCGTTTGGCCGTTTCCGGTAGAGCTCACCGTCCTGAATGCAGTAGGCAGTGGCCTGCCGAGCCACGCATTCCACGTCTTCTTCCTTCTCCGGCAGGGTCCTCTGAAGCAGGTACGCCTTGAACTCTTCGTTCCAGCACCCCTCATGAGGTCGGGCCACAGGCGGTGCTCCCGAGATGGGTGCTGGGGGAGCTCCTCCTGAGGCAGTATTGGCTCCGCAGGAGGAGGGGCTGCTGAAGGCTTGAAGAGCCGCTCCTCGAAGACGCCAGGCTCCTGAGGCAGGTGCGTGTACGCTCTCTTCGCGATATCATCGGGTTCCTTGTTCGTGCCTCGAGGCACATGCTGCAGTTCCAGGCCCAAGAATTGTTTCTCAATTTTGCGTACCTCCGCATGATATGCCTCCATGTGCTCGTCCTTCGACTCGTATACTTTGTTGGAGAAGTTGACGAGGAGCTGGGAGTCGCCCTTGATGGTGAGGCACTTCACTCCCAAGGCTGCCACAGCCTTGAGACCAGCGATCAAGCCTTCGTACTCCGCAATGTTGTTGGAGACCTTCTCGCCCTACTAGAAGCAGAGTTGCACGACGTAGTAGAGCTTGTCCTGGGTGGACGAGATGAGCACGGCTCCAGCCCCCGCGCCCTAGCGCGTGAAGGCGCCGTCGAAGTACATGACCCAGTCGACTGGTGCCTTGCTTCCTGGTGAGAAAGGTCGGTCCTTGCCTGCTTTGGGGTTGGGAACGTCGGTCCATTCTGCCACAAAGTCAGCGAGCGTCGCACCCTTGGTAACCCTCGTGGTGCTGAACTCCAACTAGAACGCCTGCAATTCAATGTTCCATTCGGCCACTCTCCCAGTGGCATTGGGGCTCCGGAGCACTCTCTCCAGCGGGTAAGCCGAGACGATTTTGATAGGGTGGCCTTGGAAGTAGTGGTGCAGCTTGGGGGAGGCGACGAGAAGTGCGAGCAAGAGCTTTTGCAGCATGGGGTAGCGCGCCTGCGCGTCGCACATTACCGTGCTGACGAAGTACACCGGGTGCTTGAGGGAGTCCTGGATTAGGGGGTCCTCGGACAGCTGGACTATATCCTTTGGCCGGACTGTTGGACTATGAAGATACAAGATTGAAGATTTCGACCCGTGTCCGGATGGGACTCTCCTTGGCGTGGAAGGCAAGCTTGGCAATACGGATATGTAGATATCCTCCCTTGTAACCAACTCTGTGTAACCCTAGCCCCCTCTGGTGTCTATATAAACCGGAGGGTTTAGTCCGTAGGACAACAACAATCATACCATAGGCTAGCTTCTAGGGTTTAGCCTCTACGATCTCGTGGTAGATCAACTCTTATAATACTCATATCATCAAGATCAATCAAGCAGGAAGTAGGGTATTACCTCCATCGAGAGGGCCCAAACCTGGGTAAACATTGTGTCCCCCGCCTCCTGTTACCATCCGCCTTAGACGCACAGTTCGGGACCCCCTACCCGAGATCCGCCGGTTTTGACACCGACATTGGTGCTTTCATTGAGAGTTCCACTGTGCCGTCACCGTAAGGCTTGATGGCTCCTTCAATCATCGGCAACGATGCGATCCAAGGTGAGGTTTTCCTCCCCGGACAAATCTTCGTAATCGGCGGCTTCGCACTGCGGGCCAACTCGCTTGGCCATCTGGAGCAGATCGAGAGCTACGCCCCTGGCCATCAGGTCAGGTTCGGAAACTTGAACTATACTGTCGACATCCGCGGAGACTTGGTCTTCGACGGATTCGAACCCATGTCGGGTGTGCCGCACAATCACGACGAGCATGACGTAACTCTGCCGTTGGACAGTGTTCGGGAGATCACACCTGCAACTACTCCGGCCCTCAATCTGGAACAAAGTGCGCCATCCGAGGACGGGTGGATAGACCCTGCCATGGAGGCCGCACTCTCAGTGGAGATAGAGCCGAATACTGACTTCACCCCTTATGAGAGCCGTGTTGCCGAACCATTGGATTCGTCCCCGGCCACGGGCTCCGAGCCTCCTGTGTCCGTGCCTATCGAATCCGATTGGGCACCAATCATGGAGTTTACCTCCGCGGATATCTTTCAGCATTCTCCTTTTGGCGATGTGCTAAATTCATTAAGGTCTCTCTCCTTGTCAGGAGAACCTTGGCCGAACTATGTCCGGCTAGAATGGGATACGGATGACGAAGAAATTCGCTCCCCACCCACCACCCACTTAGTAGCCATTGTCGATGATTTAACCAACATGCTCGACTTCGACTCCGAAGACATCGACGGTATGGACGACGATGCAGGAGACGAACAGGAACCACCGCCCACAGGGCGCTGGACCGCCACCTCATCATATGAAATATACATGGTGGATACCCCCAAAGAAGGCGATGGCCATAAGACAGCGGAGGATGACCCCTCCAAGAAGCAACCCGAGCATCGACGTCAGCGGCACCGCTCTAAGTCCCGCCATAGCAAAAGTAGTGATACCGGCACAAGAGACAATAACACTCCGGATAGTGCCGAAGACGACGACAATCCCCTCCAGCCAGATTTAGAGCGGGAGGATGAACAAGCTAGCCCTCCAGAACAGGCAGCAGATGGAGAAACGGAGGATGACAATTACATGCCTTTCTCCGAAGATGAGGTGAGCCTCAGCGACGAAGAATTTATCGTGCCTGAGGATCCCGTCGAGCAGGAGCGCTTCAAGCGCCGGCTTATAGCCACAGCAAATAGCCTGAAGAAAAAGCAACAACAGCTTCGAGCTGATCAAGATTTGCTAGCAGACAGATGGACCGAAGTCCTTGCGACCGAGGAATACGAACTCGAACGCCCCTCCAAGAGTTACCCAAAGCACAGGTTGCTACCCCGACTTGAGGAGGAAGCATTGAAACCTACATCACCAGCGTACGATGCGGCTGATCGGCCACCTCGTGGCCGAGACAGAGAGGCATTTCAGCCTGAAGTTCAGCCTGCACCCCGCCGCCACTCAAACAAAAATACCAAGGCCCGGGGCAACACGCGGGACCTGCGAGACGTATTGGAAAACAAGGCAAAACATGCAAGATCGATCTACGGATCACGGGGGCGCGCACCAACACGGGACAATGACCGTCACGCCGGATACACTAAAAGTAAATCCGGCCGGGCCGAATACAGCAGACAAGACTCATATGAACTGCGTCGTGATATAGCCTGGCACAGAGGCGCCGCACACCCCCTATGCTTCACTGATGAAGTAATGGATCACGAATTCCCAGAGGGTTTTAAACCCGTAAATATTGAATCATATGATGGTACAACAGATCCCGCAGTATGGATCGAGGATTTCCTCCTCCACATCCACATGGCTCGCGGTGATGATCTACATGCCATCAAGTACCTCCCACTAAGACTCAAAGGACTAGCTCGGCATTGGCTGAATAGCTTGCCAGCTGACTCCGTTGGCAGTTGGGAGGATTTGGAAGATGCATTCCTTAACAACTTCCAGGGAACTTAGGTGGGACCACCGGATGCTGATGACTTGAGCCATATAACTCAGCAGCCCGGGGAATCGGCCAGGCAATTCTGGACATGGTTCCTAACTAAGAAAAACCAAATTGTCGACTGTCCGGATGCAGAGGCCTTAGCGGCATTTAAACATAACATCCGTGACGAGTGGCTCGCCCGGCACCTCGGCCAGGAGAAGCCGAAGTCTATGGCAGCCCTCACGACACTCATGACCCGCTTTTGCGCGGGCAAGGATAGCTGGATGGCTCGCCGCAACAACACATCAAGGAATCCGGGCACTTCAGATACCAAAGATAATAATGGCAGACCACGTCGTAACAGACATAAGCGCCGCAACAACGGCGATAACGCCGAAGATACGGCAGTCAATGCCGGATTCAGTGGCTCTAAATCCGGTCAGCGGAAAAAGCCATTCAAAAGAAGTACTCCGGGCCCGTCCAGTTTGGACCGCATACTCGATCGCTCATGTCAAATTCACGGCACCCCCGACAAGCCAGCCAACCACACCAACAGAGAATGCTGGGTGTTCAAGAAGGTCGGCAAACTGAACGCCAAAAACAAGGACAAGGGGCTGCATAGCGACGAGGAGGAGGAGCCCCGGCCGCCGAACACGGGAGGACAGAAGAGGTTCCCGCCACAAGTGAAAACAGTGAACATGATATACGCAACCCACATTCCCAAGAGGGAATGGAAGCGTGCACTAAGGGACGTCTATGCGATGGAGCCAGTCGCCCCAAAGTTCAACCCATGGTCCTCTTGTCCGATCACTTTCGATCGCAGGGACCACCCCACTAGTATCCGACATGGCGGATCTGCCGCATTGGTCCTTGACCCCATCATCGACGGATTTCACCTCACTCGAGTCCTCATGGACGGCGGCAGCAGCCTGAACCTGCTCTATCAGGATACAGTGCGCAAAATGGGTACAAACCCCTCGAGGATCAAACCCACTAAAACCACCTTTAAAGGTGTTATCCCAGGTGTAGAGGCCCATTGCACGGGCTCAATCACACTGGAAGTGGTCTTCGGATCTCCGGACAACTTCCGGAGTGAAGAGTCAATCTTTGATATCGTCTCGTTCCATAGTGGCTATCACGCACTGCTCGGGCGAACCGCATTTGCCAGATTCAATGCGGTACCGCATTATGCATACCTCAAGCTCAAAATTCCAGGACCTCGTGGGGTTATAAGAGTCAATGGAAACACAGAACGCTCGCTCCGCACGGAGAAGCACACTGCAGCCCTCGCAGCTGAGGCACAAAGCAGCCTTCTAAGGCAAACCGCCAATTCGGCGATAAAGCCCCTGGACACCTTCAAGAGAGTCCCGAGTAACCTACAACAGGATCGCCTGGCACGTTCAGAGCTTGCCTAGCAATTCGGCCCCCATCCTAGTCCCAGTCAAGCGACGAAATCTGTGCCGCGCGTACATAATTACGCACTGAAAATACCATGGGTATAGGCGGGGGCACGACCAAGGCACGTCCCACAATGCGGCTCAACCGCCCCAGGGGCTGTATACCTTTATCATTTCCTCTCTTTCAGGACCTTACTCTCTGGAAGCCCTTTCCGGCAGCCTGATTGCTGGACACATTACGGGAAGGAACAACCAAGGAAGCAAGAAGCTAAGACGTACGAGGGAATCCCCAGGTAGTCTCCGATAACAATCGAAGTACCCGTTTTTTAATACCCATACGCAGCTTGCCCTTGGATAGGACATGTCAAATAGTCCTATTTTTTGCTTATTGCACTACTTGTATCAGTACGCTTCGACGTATTATTTAAATAACAATGCATAGCATTAGTCTATTATTGCATTACCCTTCTTTTTTCTTGTCTATTTATTTACGACAACTTGCACCCGTACATTCTGGTACGACCAGTACGCCAGGGGCCTCAGTATACCCCATAATACGGCGTGAGAAGTCCGAACACTTTCGACAGTGCGGCACCCCGAACTTATAGCATTATATGCATCAGCTCCGAATCATGTCTTGGGTCAATAGTTGGGTTTGCCCGGCTCCCATGTTTTGGTGCCTTACGTTCCGCAATATCGGCTAAGGTAGCGCTGGGAGAACTACTACAATTGTGTCCCGGTTCTTCCGGACGAGCACCTCAGTAGAGAAAGCCAAAAACTGACTGTCATGATAAGGCGAGAGCTGGTCGCTGTTCGAGAGGTCTCAAGTCCTTAAAGACTTTTTCCGCTTCGGGCGAGGAGTCGGCCTTGCCCGACTTAGTCGTATATAACGCCCCAAATTCGGCCTTCCGAATACTAGGGGCTTCGCCAAAATTTAAAATTGTAGACTTCTATGGCTAAGTGAGAGTGATAAAGCCTTATAGTCCGATTGCCTGGTTCGTTGTGCTGAACACCTCCCTCGAAGGACCCAAAATTGGGATAAAGAGTGCTCAGGTTTATCCCGAACACCTCAATACTAGCTACATGGGGGTAGAAGCCGACGACTGGCCAACTCTCAGAATTTATAAATGGCCGCACAAAAGGTAATATTTTAAATTCAAAAGCGTTGCATAGCGCAAATGACTTTGTTTCACATTACAGGATCACATGAGTACGTTCATTCAAATATTATATCTTTAGCACATTCCTCCACCACAAGGCGGGAACCCTTCAGGACACTGTCATAATACATTTCGGGGTGGCGATGCTCCTTGCCTTCCGGCGGCCCCTCCTTCACCAGCTTTACGGCGTCCAGCTTCGCCTAGTGCACCTTCGCCCGGGCAAAAGCCCTGCGCGCACCCTCGATGTAGACGGACCTCTATATGACTTCAAGCCGTGGGCAGGCATTCACAAGCCGCCTCACCAGACCGAAGTAGCTGTCAGGCAGGGGATCGCCAGGCCACATCCGGACTACAAGACCCTTCATGACCTGTTCGGCCGCCTTCTGGAGCTCGACCAGTTGCTTCAGCTGGTCGCTCAAAGGCATTGGGTGTTCGGTCCCAGTATACTGAGCCCAGAACAACTTCTCCGTCAAGCTCCCCTCCTCAGCCTGGTAAAACTCCGCGGCATCCAACACACTGCGGGGAAGATCTACGAACGCTCCTGGAGAGCTCTGAACTTAGGCAAGTAAAAGGAAAGTTACCTTCACATGCTTGCTTTGCATAATGAATGCCTTACCCGCTGCTATCTTCTTCACTGCCTCAATCTCCTGGAGGGCCTTGTGGGCTTCAGCCTTGGCATTTTGTGCGCTTTCAAGGGCCTTCGCAAGCTCAGACTCTCGCGTCTTAGAGTCAAGCTCAAAGGACTTGTGTTTTTTGGCGAGAGCCTGGAACTCTTGCTGCACCTCGCCTACCTGGGCTTCTTGCTTTTCTCGCTCGATACGCTCCTGGGCCGCTTTGTCTTCGGCCTCGGACAGCGCCTTCTTCAGGGTCGCCACTTCGGTCGTGGCCCCTGGCAAATTCATGATGATCCTATTATTTTACAACCAAATTTCTTTTTAATACATAGACAGGGTATCGCTTACCTTTGTTCTCTTCGAGCTGCCTCTTGGTAAGGCCGAGCTCTTCCTTGGACCGCTCAAGGTCCTGCTTCAGTGCAGCGACCTCCGCATGCGTGCGGCAGCGGCCATCAGTGAAGCCTGCATATGCACATAGACATATTCTGATTAGACTCCTGAGTCATTATTTGATCCTCTATTTGGCCTTTCTTCGCGAACGCCAAACAGAGCATCAGGGGCTACTGTGATGTAGGGTGGAACCCTATAGCCGATCTTTCACGAAAGGAGCGGATCCCAACTAAGAACACGAAGAACACGAGGGGAAGACACGAGAGAATCACTCAAACCAACAAGAATAATCACACATGTGCTAGATCCTCGAAACAGAAAGAGATACACGATCCAAATCCAACAAGGGACGATACATAGGTAACCGGTTCTTCTCCGAAAGGAGGTCTTGAGGGGGGCCACCCAAGAGGGGGTCTTGAATCCAATGTGGATCGTCTCCGAAGAGGGGCCGCAGTCTCTCTCGAGGAGGAGATCCGTATGGATGAGCACTGCCCTATCTCACATATGAGCTAAACCAATGCTAACCCTAGAAAGATGGAGGAGAAGGAGTATATATAGTCTAGGGGGTCGAAGGGGTACACGGGCCTCGGCCCTTAGTGTGTGCAGACAGGGGTCGCCGGATGTCCGGGCGACGGGCCGGATGTCCGGGGCTTCAGGAGAGGCCGGATGTCCAGGCCGGGGGCCGGATGTCCGGGCTGGAGGGCAAAACTTCTGGATGTTCTGTAGCATGGCGGCGGATGTCTGGGCTTTTGGCCGGATTTCCGGGCTTTGGCCGGATGTCCGGGCTGGACACCGGATGTCCGGGCCCTGTAGGCTTGGGCGTCTGGGCTGCTGCTGCTGTGGATGCTCCAGGGGCTGGATGTCCGGGGTCATGGCCGGATGTCCGGGGCCTGGAAGGTGAACTTGCCCGTTTCCGTTGGTTCTCTTCATCCATGGACTTGGCGGCTTGTCCGTCTTCACGTGCATCCTCGGGAGGCTCCTCTTGACACCTAATCATGCATAGCATATCGGACTTAGGTAGTAGCCATGTCTCGAGTGGATCATATGTGATATCACTAAGGAAGGAAGTCACCTCGTTCTCAAGAGCTCTAGCTCGTGCTCGTGTCATAGGTCCTCTTGGCTCTTGATGAGACAATTGTAGGTCCATGGGAATGACCGTAGGATGCTCCGCATCATCTCCCCTCCCTTGGGAAAGATCCGACCTCGGATCGAAATCCTCATCACCATGGTACGGGGATAGATCTTTGATGTTGAAGATGTCGCTCACGGAGTACTTGTCGCGTGGGATGTCGATCTTGTATGCATTGTTGTTGTAGCGTGCAAGCACCTTGAAGGGTCCATTTGCTCGGGGTAGTAGCTTGGACTTGCGTTCCTTGGGGAAGCGATCCTTGCGAAGGTGTAGCCACACAAGATCTCCAACATCGAACATCATGGGTTCCTTGTTGACGTTGAGCTTGGTCGCGATTCGTTGTACTTGGAGCTCGATGGTGTTTCTTGTATCTTCGTGCATCTTCTTGTGGAAGTTGACTCGGGCACTCACGTCCATGTTTGTGCGCTCTTGTAGCGGTAGAGGTAGGATGTCCAATGGAGACAATGGGTTGAAGCCATAGACGACCTCGAAGGGGGACTTGCCGGTAGTCGAATGTCTTGCACGATTATAGGCGTACTCGGCGATGGGTAGGCACTCCTCCCACTCCTTGATGTTCTTCTTTATCAACACGTGTAGTAGAGTGGAGAGCGTGCAGTTGGTCACCTCCGTTTGGCTGTCGGTTTGTGGATGGTATGCCAAAGAGAACAAAAGCTTGATTCCGAGCTTGGCGCACAATGTCTTCCAAAATTAACTCAAGAACTTGACGTCGCGGTCCGAGACAATCGTCTTTGGCACTCCATGAAGGCGCAAGGTTTCCTTACAAAACAAATTTGCAAATGTGAAGCATCGTCTATCTTGTTGCAAGTAATGAAATGTGCCATTTTGGAGAATCGGTCCACAACAACAAAAACGGAATCCTTGCCATTTCGAGTTCTAGGCAAACCAAGCACAAAGTCCATGCTAATGTCTTCCCATGGGTGATATGGAATTGGAAGTGGCATATAGAGGCCATGAGATTGAGCTTTGGACTTAGCTTTGCGACATGTAGAGCATCGGTTGGTGAAGCGATTGACGTCGCGGAACATCTTGGGCCAAAAGTAGTTCTTGGAGAGCATAGCAAATGTCTTGTCGCGTCCAAAGTGTCCCATGAGTCCGCCTCCATGAGATTCCTGCAAAAGCAACAAGCGAAGAGAGGACTCGGGGATGCAAAGTTTGTTTGCTCTCATAAGATATCCATCTTTGATGTAGTATCGATCCCAAGAAGTATGCATCAAACACTTGGCATAAGGAATAGAAAATGTAGGATCATGCTCATACAAGTCTTTTATATGCTCAAAGCCAATGACATTTAACTCAAGTTGATTAACAAGCATGCATATACGGGAAAGTGCATCCGCCACAACATTTTCCTTACCTTTAATATACTTGATGACATAAGGAAATGACTCAATGAACTCACTCCATTTAGCATGACGCCTGTTCAACTTAGTTTGACCCTTAAGGTATTTAAGCGTTTCATGGTCGGTATGGATGATGAACTCATGAGGGCGTAGGTAATGTTCCCATTCATGCAAAACTCGCACCAAAGCATATAGCTCTTTGTCATAGATAGGGTAATTGAGTTGCGCTCCGGAGAGTTTCTCACTAAAATAAGCAATTGGGCGCTTCTCTTGCGTTAACACACCTCCTATGCCATTACCACTAGCATCGCAATGAATTTCAAAAGGTTTGTCAAAGTTGGGTAATGCAAGCACGGGAGCATGAGTAAGCAAATTCTTAAGCTCATTGAAAGCGATATCTTGAGATGTTCCCCAAACAAACGGTGCATTTTTCTTACTCACAGCATGCAAAGGTGAAGCAATGGTGCTAAAATCCTTCACAAATCTGCGATAGAAACCAGCTAAACCAAGAAAACTACGCACTTGTTGCAAATTGGTTGGTTGGGGCCAAGTATTAATAGCATTGATCTTAGATTCATCAACATGAACACCCTTAGAAGATACTACGAAACCCAAGAAAGCAAGCTAATCAACACCAAATAGGCATTTTTCCATATTAGCATAAAGTTGCTCTTTTTGAAGAGTTTGTAGCACGGTGCGAAGGTGGGTGACATGCTCTTTGAGAGATTTGCTAAACACAAGGATATCATCAAAGTAGACAACAACAAATTCACCAATTTAAGGGCGAAACACGTAATGCATAAGACGCATGAAAGTACCGGGTGCTTCCGATAAACCCATAGGCATGACTAACCACTCATATAGACCAAACTTTGTTTTGAAAGCGGTTTTCCATTCATTACCCTCTTGTATGCGGATTTGATAGTAACCACTTTTAAGATCAAGTTTGGAAAAGATAGTGGCACCGCAAAGTTCATCAAGCATATCATCAAGGCGTGGAATGGGATACCTATAACGAACGGTGATAGCATTGATAGGTCTACAATCGGAACACATGCGAAAGCTACCGTTTCGTTTTGGCACAAGAATGACCGGTACGGCACAAGGACTCAAACTTTCACGCACATGTCCATGGTCTATGAGATGCTTTACTTGCCTTTGAATTTCTTTGGTTTCTTCGGGGTTGACGCGGTAGGGCGCTTTGTTTGGAAGCGGCGCTCCGGGGATGAGATCAATTCGGTGCTCAATGCCTCGTAGTGGAGGTAGACCCGAAGGTAGCTCATCGGGGAAAACATCTTGGAATTCCTGCAATAAAGAAGATAACACCAAAGGTAGATCGTGAGAGTTCATAGTTTTTGGTGCCTCATCCTTGCACAATAGGACATAGTGTAGGATACTTGATGGGTTCTCACACACTTCTCTCATCTCACGTTTGGTGGCAAATAGGACTAAGTTTTTCTTGTCGCTCATCGTGGAGGCACTCAATTTGGGCTTGTGGCGCTCACTCTCTTTTTGGTGGTTCACTCTCTCACTATTCTCTCCACGATGGGTGTTTTGCTTGTCGGCGAGCACTTGGCTTGGATACATAGGACGTAGCACAAACTCTTTCCCTTTCATCTTGAAGCTATAGTGATTTGTACGCCCATTGTGAATGACACCTCGGTCAAATTGCCATGGCCGTCCAAGAAGGAGGTGGCACACGGTCATCGGAAGGACATCACACTCCAAAGTGTCTTCATAGGCGCCGATCTTGAAAGAGACTTGTACTCTCTGCTCGACTTGTATGGTGCCGGTGTCGCTTAGCCATTGAACCTTGTAGGGGTGCGGGTGCTTCATCTTGACCAATTGGAGTTTGGAGCATAGTTCTTCACTTGCCAAGTTATGGCAACTCCCTCCATCGATGATGACCTTGATGGACCGTCCATTGATGCCGGCCTTTGTGTGGAAGATATGGCATCTTTGATCTTCGTCTTGTCGATGTTAAAGAGTCAAGACCTTGGAGACAACAAGAGCGGGACTTGAGTCTTCGTCACAAAAGATGTGATCATCTTCTTCTTCATTGTTCACTTGTCGGTGCATGGCCACTTGCTCAAGAGCTTCCATTTCTCCTTCACTCATGGAGTCGTAGGTGCCGTCGTTGTTGAGGATCATGGTGCGCTTGTTTGTGCACTCGAAGGACTTGTGGCCTCGGCCTCCGCATGTGAAACATTTGATGGAACTTGTCTTGATGGTCTCATCGGTTGGAGTAGATGATGATGAAGCTTTCAGATTGAAGTTGCTTGTAGTAGGAGGACGACTTGAGCTTGTCGAAGCTTTCTTGTAACTTGACTTGTCGCCATTTCTCGTGGTGGGAGTCGTCGAAGCTTGATTGTTGGAGAGGCCATAGGACTTGGATGAGAACTTGGCATACTTGAAGTCGTCTTGTACTTGCCATTCCGCTTTGGTAGCTTGATGCACTAGCTCGATGAGGTTCGAGTATGGTTCAAAATCGGCAATCTTCTTGATAGGGTGATTGAGTCCATTCAAGAAACGTGCCATAGTTTGCTCATCATCTTCTTTGACATTGGCTCGTATCATGGCAATCTCCATTTCCTTGTAGTACTCTTCAACGCTCTTGGTTCCTTGCTTGAGTTGTTGGGGTTTCTTGAAGATGTCGCGGTTGTAGTAGTTTGGCACGAATCGTGCTCTCATGACATCCTTCATTTGTGCCCAAGTGGTGATGGGTGGTTCACCTCTTGCCACATGGCGCTCAATGACTTGTTCCCACCAAATGAGGACGTAGTCTTGGAATTCGAGGGATGCCATTGCGATCTTCTTCTCTTCTTCGTAGTTGTGCAAGCGGAAGATTTTGTCAACCTTCAATGCCCATGATATGTACTCTTCGGGGTCATTGCTTCCGGTAAACTTGGGCATGGTGAACTTTAGCTTGCCATATCGTTGCTCTTCATTGTGTTGGGGTCGGGGATGATGACGCCCGTGTCGGTGAGGATTGGCAATCTCATGTCGCTCTTGGCGAGGAGGGTTGTCTTCCTCATGTTGCTCTTGGTGAGGAGGGTTGTCTTCCTCATGATGCTCTTGGCGAGGAGGTGGTCCATTGTCTTCTTGCTCTCGATGGACTTGACGTTCTTGTCTCGCTTGAGGAGAAACTTGTCTATCTTGACGAGGAGCTTGTCGATCTTGACGAGGGGCTTGACGATGCACACGTGCTTCGTAAATCCTTTCTTGAGCTTCGTCGCAAAGTGCTTCTTGATGTAGTCGAACTTGTCGGCCTTGATTGGCTACGGGACGACTTGAGTCTTGAAGAGCATGTTGCGCCTCAAGTGCTTGAGCTTCACGTAGTTGTCATTCTTGACGTTGCGCCTCGGCGTCTTCTGCATCTTGATGTTGTCGCGCTCGCTCCTCTTGTTCTTGTTGTCGTTGGCGTTGCCGTTCTTCTGCTTGTGCGAAAGCAGCTTGGTTGTGACGATGTCGATGCTCTTGAGAGTCGGTGTCGTGTAGAGGATTGCGGTTAGCTTGACGGTCTTGACGCGTGGCATGACGAAGAGTGTTCGATGTCGGTGTACTTGAACCGGAGATGGTGTCGTCATAGTGTCGACTTGAGCGGCTCCGTCTTGACGAGGACGAAGTTGTAGAAGAGCGGAGCATCATGGTTCGGATATCTTCTTTGAGGGAACTCATGGATGTGTCGAAGTAGTCTCTTGTACGTTGCTCAGATTGTCGTAGATCGGTGGCAAGGTTGTCGATGCGATCGCCCAAAGCAAGTTGTTCTTGATGCAAAGCTCGGTGTGCACCAAATAGTTGAGTCTTGGTGACGTAGGATGACATGTCGTCGTCTTGCTCCAAGAAGAGTGGGTTGGTAGAAGTACTTGGCCTATCCATCATTCCAAACAAAGATTTGTGAGTGGGAGAAAGAGAAGAACCAATACCAAATGTACCTTAACCGATGTTGAAAATGGATCAAAGATCACTCCAATGTGTAGCAAGTAAATAGCACAATTGATACCAATTCTGTCGGTTCTCGCACCTACACAAGTAAAAGCTTATGGTGGAGCTTGGTTAGGATGGTGGCACAAAATTTGATGCAATTGTAAGTGAGACTCAATAATGTTGGAAAAGATTCACAAATTTGCAAATGCAACAAGTAGACCAATAGCAAGATATGGTACACGGAAACACACACACAAATAGATAAGTGGGGTTGGGCAACCAAGGGTGAGCCAAAATGTGGAATCCACCAAGATGCTCTTGTTGCACAACACTAGAGAGACGCTAGCACGATTGCACAATAGGCGGATACGAACTTGTGCACTACCTACTAAGCAAAAATGCAACGACTTCTATCCCAATTATGATATATGTATGATGTTTCTATGCTTTGATCCAAGATGATCGAGTATGACAATCTTAATGTTGTATGATGCTATGGTTCTTGCTTATAAGCTCTTTGCTTATCGTTCCCTTTTGCTTAAAAGCTTGTTTGGCTCTTTGTTGTTTGAGCTCTTTTCTCATGCAATGCTTCACGAACCAAGGTAGCAATTGTGTATGCGAAGACAACTTTTGTGACACAAGAGATGATACCAAGATATGCAACTCAATGATGGTATGTATGCTATGTGAAGTATGAACACTAATGTGCACAAGTCACGTTGCCGGCAATACTCAAAGGCTAGTCTCGATGGGTAAGCTACGCGAAAGTGAGGCTATGGGGTTATCAATGCAAATGCAAGAGAGTATGATAATATCACGATACCAAGATGATATGAAGGTGAAGGTGATACCAAAGTAATGTAGCCGTTCATAGTAGTCCTTGGCGAAGATGAGCGGTGGTGATGTTGATGCCGAACCGTACCTAGATAGCCGAAACACAATAGAATACGGACACCACAACTCAAATTATCAAAACAAAATGGGTCAAAATAGTCGGAGTTGGTAGCGGAAAAGGCTATGGTGGTGCTATGTGGAAGTGGTGGTGGTATGCGGAAGTGTATGTGGGCTCCGGAACAAAATTGGACGAAAGTTAGGCGGTAAACGGAGTGGAGGATGGAGCTGATGCTGTCAGGGGCCGGATGTCCGGGCTGATGGCCGGATGTCTGGGCTGGTCGGGCCGGATGTCCGGGCCGGGCCGGATGTCCAGGCTAGTCGGGCCGGATGTCCGGGCTCGGGATCCGTGGATGAACACCGCGTGGAGAGGTCAAATCCGGGGAAAAATTCGGAAGATTTTGTGGATGGAAATTGGGGAAAAGATGGGGGAAAGTTAGATCTACCTACAACACACGAAATCCGCGGATCAAATCCAACAAAACTTCATCACACCAACAAATCACAAAAAAAATATTTGGGGCAATTTTTGTGGGGCAATTTTCGGGTTAGGACGAAAAACAACAAAATCAAGCTAGAAAACAAAGAGAGGGGGCTCCAAAATCGTGATCAACCTGGCTCATGATACCAAGATGATGTAAGGTGGAACCCTATATAGCCGATCTTTCACGAAAGGAGCGGATCCCAAGTAAGAAAACGAAGAACACGAGGGGAAACACGAGGGGAAGACACGAGAGAATCACTCAAACCAACAAGAACAATCACACATGTGCTAGATCCTCGAAACACAAAGAGATACACGATCCAAATCCAACAAGGGACGATACATAGGTAACCGGTTCTTCTCCGAAAGGAGGTCTTGAGGGGGGCCACCCAAGAGGGGGTCTTGAATCCAACGTGGATCGTCTCCGAAGAGGGGCCGCAGTCTCTCTCGAGGAGGAGATCCGTATGGATAAGCAATGCTCTGTCTCACATATGAGCTAAACCAATGCTAACCCTAGAAAGATGGAGGAGAAGGAGTATATATAGTCTAGGGGGTCGAAGGGGTACACGGGCCTCGGCCCTTACTGTGCGCAGACAGGGGTGGCCGGATGTCTGGGTGACGGGCCGGATATCCGGGGCTTCAGGAGAGGCCGGATGTCCGGGCTGCGGGCCGGATGTCTGGGCTGGAGGGCAAAACTTCTGGATGTTCTGTAGCGTGGCGCCGGATGTTCGGGCTTTTGGCCGGATTTCTGGGCTTTGGCCGGATGTCCGGGCTGGACGCCGGATGTCCGGGCCCTGTAGGCTTGGGCGTCTGGGCTGCTGCTCCTGTGGATGCTCCAGGGGCCGGACGTCCGGGGTCATGGCCGGATGTCCGGGGCCTGGAAGGTGAACTTGCCCGTTTCCGTTGGTTCTCTTCATCCATGGACTTGGCGGCTTGTCCGTCTTCACGTGCATCCTCGGGAGGTTCCTCTTGACACCTAATCATGCATAGCATATCGGACTTAGGTAGTAGCCATGTCTCGAGTGGATCATATGTGATATCACTAAGGAAGGAAGTCACCTCATTCTCGAGAGCTCTAGCTCGTGCTCGTGTCATAGGTCCTCTTGGCTCTTGATGAGACGATGGTAGGTCCATGGGGATGACCGTAGGATGCTCCGCATCATACTGTCTATGCGGTAATATTTTCCTATAATTGGATTACTTACCTGAAAGCCTGTTAGGAGGCTGGCACAAGCTTCAGTTAGTCCGCTTTTGGCGGACTGAACCTTCTCGGTCACCGCACTCATGATAGTGCGGTGCTCTTCGTCGATGGAAGCGCCGCGAAGCGCTTCCAGCAAGTTGTCCGGTGCCTCTGGATGGACAGAGGCCACCGGCACGGGCGGCTTGCCCCTCTTAATGGGGGGTCTCCTGACAGAGTCCGGAACCACTGGAGGTTCCGGCGCAGTGTTCGGCTGGAGGCCGAACTCGGAGCCCATGGGAGTCTTGCTCCCTTTGCGCTCAGGGTCCGGAATATCGCCTCGAGGTGCCTCCAGGACTACCTCCCCTCGGCTCGGTGCCCTTTGAGACAACACCTCGACGTTGTCTGTAGGGCGCGGGGTGGAGGCGGTCATAAGTGAATCGCTATTCATATCCGACGGGTCCAAAGAACCATCTGACGAAGATACGTCGATACGGGCTCGGGACGGACTGCATAATCATGTTCGACGTGATGAGAAGCAGTGCAATGAAAACATACCATGAATGACTATGGTATCCGGATACTTACGACTTCGCCAGGGGCTTGTCCTTGGGCAACCACTCCTCGTCACTGTAGGCGGCCGTCGTGGAGCAGTCCGGAAGGAGGGTCCTTCCCTTCTTGGACCCTTCGGCCTCCCCGGTTGGGGCAGCCTTCCTTTTCTTGTATCCCCCAACTGGGGGGATAACTTTCCTCATCCTCCTCCTCGTTTTTGTGGGAGGAGTGCGCCTCGGAGTTTTTGGACGATGAGTCCGATATAACCTTGCGTCGGAGACCCTTTCAGGTCCCCGTGGCCTTCTTCTTGGCCTTCTTCACCGGCACCTCGTAAGGCGCCGGGACCAGCATCTCCGTTAGGAGAGCATTTGCTGGATCCTCAGGCAGGGGGGCTCGGCAATCGATCTGCTCCGCTGTCTCTACCCAGTCCTGTTAATGGCATGGAGGCTTAGATCTCGCACATGATTAAACTGGGGAAAATAAACATCCTGTGAGATATAAAAAACTTACCGGATTGGCATGGCGCTTTGCACTGAGTCCACGGTCCTCGGTAAGGGGAGGAGGTACCTCGGCGCCCTTGAACAACACCTTCCAGACGTCCTTGTGCGTCGTGTCGAAGCGCTCTCGCAGCGTCTGGTGCTCGGCCGGGTCAAACTCCCACAAACTGAATGCCCGTCATTGACACGGGAGGATCCGGCAGAAGAGCATGACCTGGACCACGTTGACAAGCTTGATTTTCTTGCTCATCATGTTTCTGATGCATTTCTGGAGTCCGGTCAGCTCCACCGATGAACCCCAGGACAGGCCCTTCTCCTTCCAGGAGGTGAGTCGCGTGGGGATTTCGGATCGGAATTCGAGGGCCGCCACCCAGATGGTGTCGCGCGGCTCGGTGATGTAGAACCACCCCGACTGCCACCCCTTTATGGTCTCCACATAGGAGACTTCGAGCCAGGTGACATGAGGCATTTTGCCCACCATGGCGCCTCTGCACTCCGCTTGTTGGCCGACCACCACCTTCGGCTTAACATTGAAGGTCTTCAGCCACAAGCCGAAGTGGGGCCTGATGCAGAGGAAGGCCTCGCACACGACGATAAACGCCGAGATGTTGAGGATGAAATTGGGGGCCAGATCGTGAAAATCCAGTCCGTAGTAGAACATGAGCCCGCGAACAAATGGGTGGAGGGAAAATCCCAGTCCGCGGACAAAGTGGGTAAGGAAAACCACCCTCTCATGGGGTTCGGGCGTAGGGATGATCTGCCCCGCATTTGGCAGCCGGTGTGCGATGTCCGCGACCAGATATTCGGCTCCCCGTAGCTTTATGATGTTCTCCTCCGTGACGGAGGAGATCATCCACTTGCCTCCCGCTCCGGACATGCTTGGAGTGGTTTGAGGGGAAGAACGCGAACTTGGGTGCTGGAGCTTGAGTGTGCAAGAATGGATGAGCAAGGAGGAAGAAGCCGTGGGTAAAAAGAGGAATCCTTGTCCCTTTATAGGGGCGGAGGAAACTATACGCCTCCCCACCTGCCTAGTAAAACTCGCTTATTCCCCAAGCGCCGTAATTGATGGCGCGGTTGGGTTACCCACATCCGTATTGATGAGAATCCCGCGATAAGGGGACACGATCTCTGCTTCGACAAGCCATGCCAAGAAAACCGCCTCGCAATACGTGTAGTAGCTGGTTGAGAAAAACGGTTCGAATAATGACCGGGCCGTGGTATGATGTCATGCTGCCGAGCGTGTCAGCAGATTAGATTTGTGGAAATATTATTCTCTCTACGGTGGTATGTGGAACTTGTTTTGCAGAGCCGGACACTATCCTTGTGTTCAAGATCTTCTATGGAGTATTCGTAGGGAGAACCCGCCTCGCAATGCCAAAGACAAATCTGCGCGCCGGACTCATCATCATTGAAGCCTGGTTCAGGGGCTACTCGGACAGCTGGACTATATCCTTTGGCCGGACTATTGGACTATGAAGATACAAGATTGAAGACTTCGACCCGTGTCCGGATGGGACTCTCCTTGGCGTGGAAGGCAAGCTTGGCAATATGGATATGTAGATCTCCTCCCTTGTAACGGACTCTGTGTAACCCTAGCCCCCTCCGGTGTCTATATAAACCGGAGGGTTTAGTCCGTAGGACAACAACAATCATACCATAGGCTAGCTTCTAGGGTTTAGCCTCTACGATCTCGTGGTAGATCAACTCTTGTAATACTCATATCATCAAGATCAATCAAGCAGGAAGTAGGGTATTACCTCCATCGAGAGGGCCCGAACCTGGGTAAACATTGTGTCCCCCGCCTCCTGCTACCATCCGCCTTAGACGCACAGTTCGGGACCCCCTACCCGAGATCCGCCGGTTTTGACACTGACAGTGCTCAACGAGGGCAGAAGTGCTGGTGAGGTCTTGTATCTCCTGAGGCTGGTGGACCTCGGGAGCTTGGCCGTTTGCGGGGGCTGCCTGGGCCTCAGGAGCACCGTCCTGAGGAGCCTGGTCGTCTGTTGGTGCCGCCGAGGCCTTGGGTGCCCCGTCCTGAGGACGCGCCGTCTCGACCGGGTGCGTGGTGTTGCTTGGTAGGGCCTTGACCTGGCGCTCTTCCCGTACGGCCACCAGCGCCGCGCTGGCGGAGTGAGGCATGGTGGCCAGGTAAAGCACCAGGGGCTCAAGAGGACGCGGCGCCACCATCACCGGTGGGCTAGTGAGGTATCTCTTGAGGTCTTGAAATGCCGCATCGGCCTCCGGAGTCCACTCGAACGACCCCTTCTTCTTCATCAGCTTGAAGAATTGGAGGGCGCGCTCCCCCAACTTGGAGATGAAGCGCCCCAGCAAGGTCACACAGCCTTCCAGCTTTTGCATTTCCTTGAGAGTCTGCGGCGGGCTCTTCCTTTCTATTGCCTTGACCTCCGGGTTTGCCTCGATTCCCCTGTGTGACACCAGAAAGCCAAGGAACTTGCCGGAGGGGACGCCAAACACACATTTTTCCGGGTTGAGCCGCAGGTCGACCTTGTGCAGACGGGCGGACGTTTCTTCCAGGTCCTTGATGAGGGTCCTTGCCTCCCGAGACTTCACCACTATGTCGTCAATGTAAGCCTCGGCGTTCCTCCGACCTGCTGGCCTAGTGCGATGTGCATCAGCCGCTGGAAGGTTGCTCCAGCGTTACACAGCCCAACCGGCATGCAGGTGTAGCAATACACCCCGCATGGGGTCAGGAAAGCCGTCTTCTCAACATCTTGCACCGCCATCTTTATTTGGTAATAGCCTGAGAAGGCATCCAGGAAGCACAGCAGGTCACACTCCGCGGTGGAGTCGACGATCTGGTCGATGCGAGGAAGCGGAAAGGGGTCTTGAGGGAAAGCCTTGTTGAGGTTGGTGAAGTCGACGCACATGCGTTCCTTCCCGCCTTTCTTGGGGACGATGACCGGGTTCGTCTGGGTACCGCACCTCCCGAATGACACCCGCATCTTGCAGCTTGTGAGTCTCTTGAACGATGAACAACTCCTTCTCCGTGGACTGCCGCCGTGCCCTTTGCTTCACCGGGCGTACGTTAGGGCATACCCTCAGGTGATGCTCGATTACCCCCTTGGGACTCCAACCAGATCCTTCGGCTCCCATGCAAACACTTCCTTGTTTGCACAAAAGAAGTCGACCAACGCCTTTTCTTGATCCGGAGCGAGGTTGGCACCTATGGTGAAGGTGGCACCTGATGCCCCATCCTCGTCAACCGGCACCTGCTTCGTCTCGGCCCGATCTCAAGAGAATAGTTGCTTCTTCATTGCTGGCGCGGCCCCTGGGACCTCAGGGGCCCCTTCATCAGCTGGGCACACTGCTGTCGCGGCCCTGAAGGCGAGCTTGAGGGCTGTCAGGGTTTCCTTAGTGTCTCCGACCATGATGAGGATGCTGCTGCTCCCCGACATCTTCATGAGGTTGTAGGCAGGGTGAGTTCCTGCCATGAACTTGGCCAGGGCCGGGTACCTGAGGATGGCGTTGTACGGGAGGCTGATGCGGGCAATGTCGAAGTCGATAAGCTCGGTGCGGTAGTTGTCACGGGTGCCGAAGGTGACGGGGAGGCGGATCTGCCCGAGGGGGAGGCGGAGCCCTTGACAACCCCGGAGAATGGCTTGGTGGGGCGAAGCCGGCCATGGGGCACGTGAAGCAAGACGAAAGCTTCTACGGAGAGCACATTGAAGCCAGCTCCATCGTCAATGAGGGTCTTGGTTACTGCCACGTTGCAGATGGTGGGGGTGCAAAGCATCGGGAGTGCCCCTGCGCCCGCGGTGGTCGCGGGGTGGTCTCTTGAGTCGAAGGTGAGGTCGACCTTGGGTGCCACCCATCCTGGGCGGCACTCACTTGGCGAAAGAACTGCTTGACATGGCGGTCCGAGGGTGGTGCCTGCGAACCACCAAGGCGGGCTGGACGGCGTGGGGTGCCTGTGCCGCAAAGCGTGCGACGAGGAGGCCGCGCAGCTCCTCCCAGGAGGACACCGATGATCCTAGCAAGCTGAGAAGCCAAGCGCGCGGCGCGCCCGCAAGGGCCATGGGGAGCCAGTTTGCCATGACCTTGTCGTCACTGCCAACCGGCCAAACGGCCCCCTCGTATGCCTGGAGAAAGCCTGCCGGGTCCGTCACGCCGTCGTATCTGGACGACACGTCCGGCCTGAACTTGGGCGGCCACTGCACCCGCCGCAGGGCGGGGGTGAAGGCTCGGAGGCCCTCGGTCCTTCTGACAGCGTGCGTCGATCCGGTCGATGGAGGAGCGTCCGCCATGAGGGCTGAATGGCAGAGCGCAGCGAACGAAGCGGCAGATCTTCGACGCACCCCTACCTGGCGCGCCAAATTTTGGATCACGGGTTCCACAGACCCTTGAGAGGTTCGAACTCTGGGGTGCATGCGAAGAACTCATCCTCCCCAGTCTGCCTGCTCACTAATCTCACGTCCTAGCATGATGAACTGAATGGAAAAGGGACACGATAGTTTACCCAGGTTCGGGCCACCTTGTGGTGTAATACCACTCCTACTTTGTGGTGGATTGGCCTCGAAGGGCTGAGGATGAACTAGTACAGTGGGAGAACAGCCTTAGGAGGAGAGGTGTTCTTGTGCTCGAAGAGCTGGTGGGTGCGAGGATGATCTGAACGATCCGTCCCCTTCTATGGTGGTGGATAGGTTCTATTTATAGTGGCCTTGGTCCTCTTCCCCAAATTTAGTCGGGAAGGGATCCCACAACGGCCAAATTCGAAGGGGGACAGCTAGTACATGCTATCCTGACAAAAGTAGTCTTCGCCTGCAAAAGCCTCTGGTCGTGACGCCGGGGTGGGCTCGGCGATGACCTCCGTCCTGTCATCCTGGTGGTCTTGGTCTTGTTGCACCGGAATGGAAACCTTTGGCTGATTCCTCGGGACTCCGTGCCTACACTTGCCTCCTTAGCACCAAAGAGGAAACTAATACACTGCGCCCGCTGGCGCCTGCCTGGCCTTGGTCCTCTTGGCTCACGTCACTCGAACCTCGCGAGGTGAGCCTTGCATAGAGATCTCCGCTCCTCGGGAGCTAGCCCGAGGAGGCCGCCCCTCGAGGAGGTCTTGGTGTTGTCCGCATCGCGAGGCTTGGCCCCTCGTGAAGGTCTTGAGTTGTTGATGGTGAAGCTGCGCCGTACCTGGCCGTCAATGGAGCCACGCCATGGGCCGTAGGCAGGCAAGTCTGCTACCCCCGTTCCCAGAGTGCTGACTACTATTAAGTAATGCTGCTCTCAGTCTAGTGCCGTCGATAAATTGAAGCAATAACACCACAATTTTATGATGTGCTTCTGTCTTGCTTTATTTCCCATGAATTGTGTTTTTTCATTTACACTTAAATCTCACACCGCTAACATTGTTTCATCCTAGTGGAGCTGCACAAATTTGATTGCACATTTACTTAACATGTGCTACTCTGAAGAGAGTAATTCTAGTGCTATTGTTCTGCATGTTAATCTAGTAGCAGTGTTGATGTCATGTGATGCTACTTCTTACTTAATGGCGCTTTTTCATACTGTCAATGTAGTACCGATTATAACACAATAGATACTGCTGTTAATCATATGCCACTGCAAATAACTGTCACTACTTAAATAGTCGTATTTCATATTTGCACAAATAGGCACTACAAAAAAATACACTTCCATGATGATACGTGTTTGCCACAGTAGGTCACGTTTTCTGTCATGCATGTAAATACATGACGATTTTATGACAGAATCAGGATAGTAATACTTGTGCTGTCGTAGAAGTGTTCCATGACAATACCAAAATTATCATCACAGAAGTGTCCACTTCCATGACGATAAATGGCGCGTCATAGAAGTGTTTTCGTCAAGGGTAACTGACACCTGGCATCCACCGTAATGGTTCACCGTTAAGCCATCGGCTTCCAGTTTGGATCCGGTAACCCGTTAATAGCCCCGACCAATGGGGATTTTCCCCGTGTAAAATTCTCATTTGCCCGATGATCCACGTGTCAGCTCATCATTGGGACAGATGTCATCCCTACAATGGACGAAAGACGCCTATGATATGTCGACATGTGGCACAGCCCAATAGTGGCCCATTTAAGGTAGAAAGGTTGGCCCAGCTAAATGCTCACCATATTTTTCCAAACACTAGTGGGCCGGTCCATTAACAGCTTACCATGTTTTTGGGTCAAATTTAGGCCCGTACACTACTGCAGGATGCTGCTAACGCGACACTACGATTAGAGACCCTTTGGCGAAACTGTGTGAGGTGCATTTATCGCAAATGGCGAGGTAAAAAAACTGTCAAAAGAGATGCAAAACATTTGCGATGAAGGATACATCAAACACGATTCAGGTTTTAGTTGCGTGTGCGATGCGGGGCATACGATTGATCCATAAGAACTGTTTGCGAAGAGACAGAACAACAGAAACGGACAACCATATCAAGGTGTGTGTGATATACGGCATACAGTTTGCTTTGATGAACTGTTTGCTATTAGGGAGTGCAACAAAAATGGTTAGCCATATCAAGGTGTGTGTGATATACGACATAAGGTTCACTCGGACGAACTGTTTTCGATTTGGGAACACAACAGAAACGGTTCAACTTAACAAGATGTGTGTGATATGCGGGATACAGTGCACATAGATGAACTGTTTGCGATGAGCCAAAAGAACACGAACGGTTCGTGTAAACAAGATGTGTGTGATACGCGGCAAACAGCCCACTCGGATGAACTGTTTGCGATGAGAAAATATAACATAGATGGTTACGAGAGTTAATTTGTGTGCTTTTCTGTGGGTACTAAAAACTTTGAAAAAATGCATAGTAGTTGCTTGCGATGGCTAGGAGTATGGCACACTATGCGTGTGCGAGTACTCGTGTGCGATGATTAGTAAGTTACACATATGTTTCCTTATGTTAACACGTGTGGTAACACGTGACACCGCATATGGTTGGCGGGTTGTGTGCTCCAGTTAGTCTTCCCACGCTCCATTGGGGTGAATTGTAAATCCCCAATCCCCTAGCTAGCTGCTCGCTAAATAACCACAGCAATGGCCGCTGGCAGGAACTCGCTACTGATCTAGTTGCTAGCCAGTTACCCACACATACCGGCATACCCCCAACGACCGACGACAGGATGGAGTTGCGCAACGGGAATGGGCCCGAAGATCATAGTTTAGGTTAGTTAATTATACCTCCAGAGCCGGATGATTCTGGCTCTAGAGGTATAATTAATTAACATAAACTAAGATCAAATAACTAAAGCTTCCCCAACGTGATCGTGCGCCGGCCCCAACCGCTAGCAGAGCATGCGCGAATGGACGCGACCCGAGTGAGCCTTGGCACCTAAACGGTGAGCAGAGCGCAGAGGCACGCGACCCAAGGGTGCCTAAACAGCGAGTAGAGCGCGCGGAGGCACGTGCGCAGAGTGCGCCGCGGCCGCCTAAACGGCGAGCAAGCACATGCATAATTATTGCATATAGCAGATGAACATAGCTGGGAATAGCCGTCCAACAATATTATTTTCGATGACATGCATTAATATAATCTTAGTTAAATCTAAGGTCAAAGTTTGGTACTACAACATATGAAGGGGCCAATAAACCACGACAGAGGTAGTTCCTATACGAACACAGACGCCTAGTGCAGAAATTAAGGACATTATACACGTGTCCCGCAATCCACGCCAATGGTTCCCGCCTCTTCCCTCATCAGTTTTGGGCGTTGTCGCATGTGGCATTTTAAATTATCCTTAATATTTAAGACAATTATTAACCGTTGCCATTGTAAATTTTCCTCAACGGCGAGCAGAGCACGCGCAGGGACACCAGAGCGGTGTGCGCCGTGACCGCCTCAATGGCGAGCAAAACGCGCGGACGAACGCGAGTAGAACACGCCAGAACCGCCTCAACTACAAGCAGAGCGTGCCGCGACTGCCTCAATGGCGAGCAACCACACATGCATATTGCAATTTTGGTCAACCTTCTGGCACCCCGTGGGAGGTGTGACTATGCATCCATCGGACACGATGGTGTTATCCGAACCGTGTGTGATAGTGGGCAGACACATACACGTACATCCCAGAATGCGGGCACACGTACGCCATCCGGGGACCGTTTCGGGCTTCCGATGTGTGGCATACAGTTGATCCATCAAAATAGTTTGCGATGAGCTAGAACAACAGAAATGGGCTTCGAGCCTAGAACCATCAATAAATTTTTACCTTGTTTCTCGTCACATTGCAGATTAGAACGCAACAAGTAATTGCAAATCTGTTCACACTGTTCAAACCTAAATGTGTTCACACTTAGCACCGAGCTATTAAAACTACCCATTCAAAAATTACTTCACAGTTCCTCTCATCACCCACAAAACAGGTCTTTCCTGTGAAGTCATTCCGCTAGGACCGGCAGGTGGATTTTCGGGTGGACATATAACCAGGCAGCAAACACCAAGTCCGTGGAAGCACTACAGAGGTCCCGATGCTACGTGGCAGCCGCAACAGAGATGTACCGGCGTGCCGCGGAGCCCTTGAACAAGCTCTCACCGGCACGCGAGAGCTCTCACAAGTGCACTCGCCGCATCGGCGATCGCGGCGAGCTGGCATTGCTGAAGTCCTTGGCCAGCGACGACGACATTCTCGCTGGCCACATTAAGCAGGAGGAGCTGGTCGACGGCTTGATGAAGCTACTCAAGATTAGCGATGCCTCGGTTGAGAAGGCGACCGGCCTCGTCAGGCAACTCATGGGCGATAATGCGAAGCTCCTCAAGGCACATGCCGAGACGGAGGAGGAGGCCGCTGGCTGGAAGAAGCTGCATAAGCAGAGCAGTGCCTTGAGGATGACGCTGAATGCGGTCATCGAGGAACTGATGGGTGACTTGAGGAAGCTCCGGATCGAGCGTGAGCAGGAGGTGGAGGAATCCGTGGCTGCTGTCAAGCAAAGTTGTGAGAACTTGGAGAAGGAGCGGGATGACGCCCGGCGATCCATCAAGGAGTAGAGACAATAGTGACCCAGATCGTTGTCTATGATTTCCTTCTTCTCTTGCCCCCGTGTCTTCTGGGCTTTGCGCATGTGGCCTTTTAAATTATCCGGAATATGTAAGACACTTATTATCTGTGCCATTGTAAATTTGTCGTCGTATTATCCGTTGCCATTTTATTTGTCGTCGTATTATCTGCTGCCCTATGTGGCATTTTAAATTATCCGAAATACGAGTTGAAAACACGAACAAAGCGAACGCTAACGTTGAGCGGGGCCATGCGATCACAAGCAAATACCCTTTGTCCAGGTGCTATTATTAACTGCGTGTTAAACAGCAGCTCGGCCGCCATTAATGGAGAAGTTGTAAGCGAGGCGGGCGGCTGGTGTCGCGCGAAACCATGGCCACCTATGGGACCAAAGGTCCCTTGCTGGTTGGGGGGATGGCACGTTGCACAAAGTGCAGAAGAGCGTGGGGCAGCACGACGGAGATCACACGGGCAGTTTTACGGAGGTACAGCCGCCGTGAGGCATATAACCCTACTCCTGCTTTGGTGGATTGATGGTGGAAGAATGATGGTGGTCCGTAGTACACTTGCCCGGCAGGGTAGCCTTGGGGCGACAGTGACTATGCGTGTATGAATGTGTGGGTCTACGACCTTCTAAACCTTAATACGGTTGCCACGGGCCTCCTTTTATAGATTAAGGGGTCACGATAATGGCAAGTTAGTCATTATGCACTGATAAGATAGCAAACAGTGCTATCATACCTAACTCTACAGGCTGACGGGGCACATTAAATGTGCCGCTCAACATCACATCGTCGCTCGCCGCGCAAGCCTTGCCGGGCTGTTTTGCCAGCTTTACGCCTGCTCGCTCGACACGCTGCAGGACAGGTGTCGTCTGTAGGTATTTCCTGTAGAAAGAGGCTGCCATGTGGCAAATGGCTGCCACTTAGTCACTTTACGGCTTCACACCGCATCGATTGATGACGTGCGTCGCGGTGAAGTGGTTTAGTGAGGTGGCCCTGCCTCCGCGAGTCCCGGCAGGCCCTGCCGGGATGTCTTGGAGGTTTCCTTCTGAGGCGACCCCGTCCTTGCCAGGCTCGCCTTCTCGTCAAGGGAGGCTTTTCTCCTAGTGTTTCTTACTTCTCTGGCTTGGTCTTGGTCCTCTTGATCTGCATGTTGGTCCTTTAAAGATCTTGATCTCTTGTACACTGGCCTGACCTTGGTGCTGTAATCTTGCTCCCGTGCCTGTGTCTTCACTGTCTGTGCACGAGTCAGGGGAAAATATATACCCCTGTTTGTTTTCCCCGACATAAGCCCCCGGGCCTGAGCCATACGTGTAGCGCGGCACGTTGGGTTAGGCCCCAAACAGTGCACGGATACGTGGCAGGAGAAGGTTGCATATGCCGGTTTGCCTTGATGACAACTCAATCCAACATCCACTTTGCGAAATTACTGCGCGTCGTGGGGTCATGGGACTATTGTAGTTAAGGTAAAACGGTAACTTTCTTTAGCGTTGCGTCTCTGCTCCGCGCCTTTCCCCTTAAACACAGGGAAACACGAAGCGGCATGTTTCACTTGTCGCTTGCCTCGCCCTTCCATCATCTTCCTATGCAAGCCAAACAACGGTTCCTCCTCCCTTTCTCCCGTCTGCCGCCGCCCCTCTCACCGAACTCCTTCCCCATTCGCATTGCCGCCCACGAAAATGGAGAAGAAACCCGTAGAGAAAGGAAAGTAGACTGCCGCGGCGAAGGAGGTAGCCGCCAAGGGGAGCAAGAGGGCGCGGAGCTGAACAAGAAGCGGAGGGGAGACGTTGTCTTCCTTCCGTCGAATCTAGATGGTCCAGTTCTCCAAGCAAGGTATGGGTATCTGTGGGGGAGGCCTGTCCAGAAAGAGCACGGAGCGCCCAAAGTTTTGGCGGAGGGGGAGGAAGATCCGCTAGACTCGTATCGATTCTTCTGTGCTTACTTCATCTGCGGCCTCTTGATAACCCACAAGTGTAGGGGATCGCAACAGTTTTCGAGGGTAGAGTATTCAACCCAAATTTATAGATTCGACACAAGGGGAGCCAAAGAATATTTGAAGGTATTAGCAGCTGAGTTGTCAATTCAACCACACCTGGAGATTAATTATCTGCAGCAACGTGATCAGTACCAAAGTAATATGATAGGTTTGATAATAGTGACAACAGCAATGGTAACGGTAACAGTGATAGCAGTAATTTTGTAGCAAGTGCAAAAGTAAAGATAGCAGTAGTAACTTAACAAGAATAATATAAGATAAATTCGCCGGCATTGGATCGGTGACTTGTTGGATGGAATTCATCATGAGACAGTTATAACCTAGGGCGATACGGCACTAGCTCCAATTCCTCAATATAATGTAGGCATGTATTCCGTAAATAGTCATACGTGCTTATGGAAAGAACTTGCATGACATCTTTTATCCTACCCTCCCGTGGCAGCGGGGTCCATATTGGATATTAAGGCCTCGTTTTAATAGAGAACTGGAACAAACAATTAACACATAGTGAATACATGAACTCCTCAAACTACGGTCATCACCAGGAGTGGTCCCGACTATTGTCACTCCGGGGTTGCCGGACCATAACACGTAGTAGGTGACTATAACTTGCAAGATCGGATCTAGAACATGGATATAATGGTGATAACATAAACGGTTCAGATCTGAGTTCATGGCACCCGGGCCCAAAGTGACAAGCATTAAGCATGGCAAAGTCATAGCAACATCAATCTTAGAACATAGTGGATACTAGGGATCAAGCCCTAACAAAACTAACTCGATTACATGATGAATCTCATTCAACTCCTCACCGACCAGTGAGCGTACGAAGGAATTACACACTCCCGGTGGGCAGCATCATGGAATTGGCGATGGAGAAGGGTTAGTGATGACGAAGAATGAAGATCCCACTCTCCGGAGCCCCAAACGGACTCCAGATCTGGCCTCGCGATGAAGAACAGGAGGCGACGGCGGCTCCGTCTCGTGGATCACGATAATTCTTTCTCCCTGATTTTTTTTTGGAAAAATATGATTTTATAGCATCGGTTTCAGGGTCTGAAGGGCCACCAGGTGGGGATGACCCACCTGGGCGCGCCAGGAGGGGGGTGCGCCCTGGTGGGTTGTGCCCACCCAGGTGCGCCCCTCTGGTGGGTCTTGGCTCCAGAAATTCTTGTTTATTGTATAAAAATTCCTCGCAAAGTTTCGTTCCATTCTGAGAACTTTTATTTCTGCACAAAAACAACACCATGGTAGTTCTGCTGAAAACAGCGTCAGTCCGGGGTTAGTTTCATTCAAATCATGCAAATAGAGTCCAAAACAAGAGGAAAAGCGTTAGGAAAAGTAGATACGTTGGAGACGTATCAACTCCCCCAAGCTTAAACCTTTGCTTGTCCTTAAGCAATTCAGTTGATAAACTGAAAGTGAAAAAGAAAAACTTTTACGAACCCTTTTGCTCTTGTGTGCGTAAATAAGCTTAAACATCACCCAGGTTTTCAGCCAACGTTATAACTAACCATGCCGACAATAACTCTTAAAAATTATATTAATTCATATCAATGACATAATCAGCTAGCGAGCAATAATAAGATATCTCAAATGGCAACATGCTGTCAAAACAACCATGATATAATATGACAATAGTGGTATCTCTCTGGCCCTTTCTGAGACCGCAAAACATAAATGCAGAGCACCTCCAAAGTTAAAGCAGCGACTAAACATTGTAATTCATGGTAGAAAAGATCCAGTCATGATGCACCCAACATTAGCTACAGAAAATGCATAAGCATGACAATAGTGCTCTCAGGTTCTGGCGCTTGTTTTAGAAGGTGATGACACAACATAAAAGTAAATAGATAGTCCCTTCGCAGAGGGAAGCAGTGATTTGCAGGGGTGCCAGAGCTCAAGTTTTAAACCGATATAAATGATATTTTGAGACATGCACCCTTCTCATTTACTTCACGACCATCAGTTATCAATATCTTCCATGCTAAGCACGCTAGTGGCGGTTCCCAAGCGATAAAAGTAAAGGTTTACTCCCCCTCCACCATCAATCACACTCCACGGCTTGTCCAAAACAACGGGTGCCATCCATACGAGCAACAGTCATGGGGGAGTTTTGTTTAATTATTTGCATTTTTTAGTTCGGGACTGGGAATCCCTATTACCGCCCTTTTCTCGTGTGATGGCGAGTGAATAAACACTCGACCTGAGAATAACCCGCTTAGCATGGAAGATACCGACCACCTCCTATCATTCCATGAATGATCTAGGCACACAAAAGAATATTTATTAGAAGTTTTTAGAGGTGGCACATGCCAATTTACTTAGGACGGCAGGGTAATACCGTATATAGGTAGGTATGGTGGACTCATCTGGAATAACTTTGGGTTCAAGGTTTTTGATGTACAAGAAGAATTCCCACTTAGTATAGGTGAAGGCTAGCAATTAGATTGAGAAGCGGCCAGCTAGAGAGCAACAACGGTCATGAACATGCATTATGCATAAGTAACATTGGACACTAGCATGAGTAGGATATGAACACCATGAACATAAGTATCATAGAGGCTATGTTGGTTTTGATTCAACTACATGCACGAACATGTGCCAAGTCGAGCCACTCGAACATTTAGAGGAGGATACCATATCATCATACCACATCACAATAATTTTAACGCAATGTTGATATCCAAGATAAATCATTATCCACTCCTAACTACTTATGCATGGCATGAGAAACTATAATCTCTAATTGTCATTGCAAACATGTTTAATCATAATGGGCTGAATCATGGATACTAGGTTAAACATATTTACACAAAAAAACAAGTCGAGTCCATACCCGTTCTCTCTACCACGACCAGTTCATCGAATATCGTCATTATAGCCTTTCACTTGCATGATCGAATGATGTGAAAATATAAAATTGTGCAAGAATGCCGTGGACTAAGCTGGAATCTGAAAACATTTTATTCAACAGGAGAAGATAAGGTAATATGGACTCTTTATTAGATCAACAATTATTCATATGAGGGCCACTCAACATTTTCATCGTGGTCTTCTCCTTGATACGAGTCGAATAAAAAGAAAAGAAATTCAGAGAAACACACTAAAGTATTTTTGAAGTTTTTTTGGTTTTCTTGAGCAAGCAAATAAAAGAGACAAGAAAAAACAAGAAAAACTATTTACACGGGAAAGCTCCCAACAAGCAAAAGAAGAACATGGAAATCCTTTTGGCTTTTCTTTATATTGTTACAACTAAGCGTGCATAGAAAGTAAACTAACTACAACTAATTTCTTTTGGTTTTTCTAAAGTTTTTCAAACACACAAGAAGAAAGCGAGAAAATAAATCTAAGCATGGATGATACAATGAAAAAGTGTGGACCCCGACAACTGGAATGAAATATGTGAACATAAATGTAATGTCGGTAGGAAACACGTACTCCCCCAAGCTTAGGCTTTTGGCCTAACTTGGTAAGCAGTCAGTAGCCTGGATAGTAGTTGGTGTACTGAGGAGTGGGCATCCACTCATCTAACCGCTGAGGCTCTTCCTCCTCCGCTGCTACAGCCTGGTTGTTCCTGTAGGCGATGATGTCCGCAGGCATAATCCTATATTCGCCCATGGCAACAGGATCAAACAAAGCAGGAGCAGGCAATGGAATAATATCACGAGTTTCAATGCTAAAAACCAGGTTATAAGGAATAGGAATGGCAGGGTACTCTCGTGCAATAAAATTGTGGTGTTCCATGGCTACACGGTCTAGGTAAACCTTGGTCAAAGGGTAATCATGATGGCGTATCTCAACATTAAAGTGAGCCGCCAAACGAGTAGCGAAAATCCCACCATGTATTTTACCCTTGGACTTATTAATGTGGAGGCGATGAGCCACAATAGCTCCCAAGCTATAAGTGTTGTCGCCCTCCAGTGCACAACATAAAACAGCAAGGTCTAGTGAACTGAGTGCACCCACCTTCTCTCTAGCAAGCAAGCATTTTGCAATGAAAAGAGCAAAGTAATGAACAGAAGGAAAATGCAAGCCAGTGGCAGTGATAGCTGACACCCCTCTCTCCTCTCCCACTGTCAAAAGTACGATAAAAGGCCTCAAACTCTGCTGGCCTAGGCTCAGCTAAACTCCCATCAGAAGGGATCATGCATATGTTACAAAATTCAGTAAGTGGTATCTGACGGGTTTCAGCATATAAACTAAACTGCACCTCAGGGGGATTATTCCTAGGAAAGAAAGTAAAACTTTGTACAAAGACATTCGTGAGGATTTGATGTTCTTCACACTCATCAGCGATGAAGTCGGTGAGCCCGGCATTAGCAGCATATTGTGTGAACTCCTGAAGGATTTCAGCCTCTTCCATGAACTAGGTGTGTGGCCATTCGCATGGCCGTACCTCCGCCAACCTCCGAGGATGGAGATCACTATCAGATGACTCCCCAATAACACCCTTGGAGTTCTTCTTAGAAGCAAACTTCCTAAAGATATTTATATTTTTCCTATGAACAAAAATTCTGAAATTTTTAGTCCACAATTCTTTTCTTAACAAAACTTTAGAAAATTGATAACAACTACTCATAGGGATACATAGAGGCCATAGCAAGCACCCAAACTACTTAGAACTCTAAGAACTCAAAATGCAAGCTCATCTACAGCAGCACCAAGAGTAGCTAATTATTCAAAATATAAACCACTAAAACAAAAACTAATTGGACAAACGATGGAGTCACATACCAAGCAACAATCCCCCAAAATAGTTTCGGAAACGGAGCTTCGAGCAAAGAGATCGAAATCCGCGGGTTTGAGAGCAAGAACACGGGAGAGAGAGCAATGGAGAATTTTTTATGGAGGTGAGTGATGATGTGGTGTGAAGGGATAAGTGAGGGGGCCCATGTGGGGACCACGACCCACCAGGGCGCGCCTGGGGGTCCTGGGCGCCCAGGTGGGTTGTGCCCACCTGGTGCACCTCCCTTTGATATTATTTGCACCAGAAATTCTTAAATATTTAGAAAAAAAATTGTGTTAAATTTTCAGAGCATTCTGAGAACTTTTATTTTTTGGGTCATTTTTTATTGCACGGGGAATTCAGAAAACAGATAAAACATGGCATTTTATTTTATTTAACTAATAAAAACAGAAAACAAAAGGTAGGGACAGAAGGTAGTGCTTACTAAACTCATCAACTTCATACCACTCAAAAATGATCCATTAATAAGGTTGATCAAGTCTTATTACCAACCACTTTCGATTAGAATGAAACCGAAGAACTTTCGTAAATCACTAAGTTACCTCAACCGGGATGTGAATATCCCCAACAATAAGCCTTTCATATTTCTTTTTGACAGTAGGTAGACGTATTTGAAAACTTCCAATAGTGACTGTCGGAGATTTTTCAATAACATTAATACCATTCACTTGGAATTGTTTCTTCGGAAAGTGCATCGTATGCTCATTACCATTGATATGAAAAGTGACCTTGCTTTTATTGCAATCGATACCAGCCCCTGCAGTATTCAAGAAGGGTCTACCAAGGATAATCGACATGTTGTCGTCCTTGGGCATCTCAAGTATAACAAAGTCAGTCAAAATAGTAACATTAGCAACCACAACGGGCACATCCTCATAGATACCGATAGGTATGGCAGTTGATTTATCAGCTATTTGCAAAGATATTTCAGTAGGTGTGAGTTTATTCAAATCAAGGCTTTTATATGAAGAGAAAGGCATAACACTAACTCCAGCTCCTAAATCACACACAACAGTTTTCACATAATTCTTTTTGATGGAGCAAGGTATAGTTGGTATTCCCGGATCTCCAAGTTTTTTAGGTACTCCATCTTTAAAAGTATAATGAGCAAGCATAGTGGAGATTTCAGCTTCTGGTATTTTTCTCTTATTGGTGATGATGTCTTTCATGTACTTTGCATAAGGAGTCATTTTCAAGATATTAGTCAAGCGAGTACGCAAAAAGACTGGCCTCAGCATTTCAGCAAAACGTTCAAATTCTTCATCATCTTTATTTTTAGTTGACTTAGGTGGGAAAGCCATAGGTTTTTGAACCCACGGTTCTCTTTCTTTACCGTGTTTTCTAGCCACAAAGTCTCTTTTATCATACCTTTTATTCTTAGGTTGTGGGTTATCAAGATCAATAGGTGGTTCTATCTCAACATCATTGTCGGATTCCTTATTATTTGGTTGAGCATCTTCATGAACCTCATCATTATCTTTTTCATTATTAGAAGGTGAGTGTTCATTACGAGACTGAGTTTCAGCATCAGAGATAGAAGTTTCATTATCATTATAAGGAGTTTTTCTATTTCAGGTTCACTAGAAGCATGCAAAGTCCTAACATTTCTCTTCTTCCTTTTCTTTCTAGAAGGACTAAGTGCATCAGTGTTAACTCTTTGTGAATCTTGTTCAATTCTTTTTGGGTGTCCTTCAGGATAAAGTGGTTCCTGAGTCATTTTACCTCCTCTAGTTGCAACTCTAACAGCAAAGTCATGTTTATTATTATTCATTTCATCAAGCAACTCTCTTTGAGATTTAGCAACTTGTTCTAATTGAGTTTGAACCATAGAAGCATGCTTTCCAACACCTCTAACATCATTTGAGATTCTAAATAACAAGTCACTCAAGCGAGCAATCATATCAGAATTATATTTCAATTGTTTCATAACATTTGCATTGAAGTGATCTTGTTTTATAATATAGTTTTCAAACTCATAAAGGCATTGACTAGGATGCATATTGTGAGGATTGTCATTATCATTGAACTTCATTAGAGAATTTACCTCTACCACGTTAGGCAGTGGTGGTGTATCAAGCCCATGTATTTCTTCAATAGAAGGTAAATTTTTGACATCCTCGGCTTTAATACCCTTTTCCTTCATAGATTTCTTTGCCTCTTGCATATCTTCAGATATATAATATACCCCTCTTCTTCAGAGTGGGGTTAGGCGGTGGTTCAGGAAGAGTCCAATCATCATAATTTTTCAATATATTATTCAATAATTCTTCAGCTTGTCCAACAGTTCGTTCCCTGAAAACACAACCAGCACAACTATCTAGGAAGTCCCTGGAAGCATCGGTTAGTCCATTATAGAAGATATCCAGTATTTCATTTTTCTTAAGAGGATGATCAGGCAAAGCATTAAGTAATTTGCAAAGCCTCCCCAAAGCTTGTGGGAGACTCTCTTCTTTAGTTTGCACAAAGTTAAATATTTCCTGTAAAGCAGCTTGTTTCTTATGAGCAGGGAAATATTTTTAGAGAACTAATAAATCATATCCTGCGGACTACGCACACAACCAAGAGCAAGAGTATTGTACCAAGCTTTAGCATCACCCTTTAATGAGAACGGAAATAATTTGAGAATATATTAATAGCGAGTTTTCTCATCATGAATAAAAAGTGTGGCTATCTCATTCAACTTAGTAAGATGTGCCACAACAGTTTCAGTTTCATAACCAAGGAAAGGATCAGATTTAACCAAAGTAATTAACTCTAGGTCGACAAAGATTTCATAATCCTTATCATCAATAAAGATAGGTGAAGTAGCAAACTTAGGATCATATTTCATTCTAGCATTCAGAGATTTTTCTTTATACTTGCATAATAATTTCTCTAGATCATCTCTATCCTTACAAGCAAGAATATCTCTAGTGGTCTCCTCATTCATAACATAAACTTCCGGTACCTTAGGCAATTTATATCTAGGAACGCTAGTTCTAGCAGGTATTTCAGGAGTTTCAGTTTCAGGCTCATCATCAGATTCAAGAACATCATGTTGTATTACTCTAGCAATTTTTTCATCAAGAAAGTCACCAAGTGGCACATCATCATTATCAAGGAAGGTACTAGCATCATCATAAGCATTATCCATAGCAGAAGTAGCATTATCAATAACTTGCAACATATTAGAATTGATAGCAGGTGGTGGTGTTGCAAGTTTACATATAACAGAAGGTGAATCTAAAGCAGAACTGGATGGCAGTTCCTTACCGACCCTCGTCTTTGAGGAAAAATCTTAGTCTTAGCATCCTTCAGATTCTTCATAGTGATAAATTGATAATAATCCCAAGTGACTCAACAAATATAGCTATGCTCCCCGGCAACAGCGGCAGAAAAAGGTCTTGATAACCCACAAGTATTGGGGATCGCAATAGTTTTTTAGGGTAGAGTATTCAACCCAAATTTATAGATTCGACACAAGGGGAGCCAAAGAGTATTTGAAGGTATTAGCAGATGAGTTGTCAATTCAACCACACCTGGAGATTAATTATTTGCAGCAACGTGATCAGTAGCAAAGTAATATGATAGTTTTGATAATAGTGATAGCAGCAATGGTAACGGTAACAGTGATAGCAGTAATTTTGTAGCAAGTGCAACAGTAACGCTAGCAGTAGTAACTTAGCAAGAACAATATAAGACAAATTCGTAGGCATTGGATCGGTGACTTGTTGGATGATATTCATCATGAGACAGTTATAACCTAGGGCGATACTGCACTAGCTCTAGTTCCTCAATATAATGTAGGCATGTATTCCGTAAATAGTCATATGTGCTTATGGAAAGAACTTGCATGACATCTTTTGTCCTACCCTCCCGTGGCAGCGGGGTCCATATTGGAAACTAAGGGATATTAAGGCCTCCTTTTAATAGAGAACCGGAACAAAGCATTAACACATAGTGAATACATGAACTCCTCAAACAACCGTCATCAACGGGAGTGGTCCCGACTATTGTCGCTCCCGGGTTGCCGGATCATAACACGTAGTAGGTGACTATAACTTGCAAGATCGGATCTAGAACATGGATATAATGGTGATAACATAAACGGTCCAGATCTGAGTTCATGGCACCCAGGCCCAAGGTGACAAGCATTAAGCATGGCAAAGTCATAGCAACATCAATGTTAGAACATAGTGGATACTAGGGATCAAGCCCTAACAAAACTAACTCGATTACATGATGAATCTCATCCAACTTCTCACCGGCCAGCGAGCCTACGAAGGAATTACTCACTCTCGGTGGGGAGCATATGGAATTGGCGATGGAGAAGGGTTGGTGATGACGAAGAACGAAGATCCTCCTCTCCGGAGCCCCAAACGGACTCCAAATCTGGCCTACTGATGAAGCTCAAAAGGTGACGACGGCCCCGTCTCGTGGATCGCGATAATTCTTTCTCCTTGATTTTTTTTTGGAAAAATAGGATTTTATAGCGTCGGTTTCAGGGTTTATGGGGCCACTAGGTGGGGACATCCTCCTAGGCGCGCCAGGAGGGGGGCGCGCCCTGGTTGGTTGTGCCCACCCAGGTGCCACCTCTGGTGGGTCTTGGCTCCAGAAATTCTTGTTTATTGTATAAAAATTCCTTGCAAAGTTTCGTTGCATTCCGAGAACTTTTATTTCTGCACAAAAATAACACCATGGTAGTTCTGCTGAAGACAGCGTCAGTCCGGGGTTAGTTTCATTCGAATCATGCAAATTAGAGTCCAAAACAACAGGAAAAGTGTTAGGAAAAGTCCAAAGTATCACCTTTGTCCCCCTTTCTCTGAATTCTTTGAGGCGATCATGACCATTTATGGATTCCACCTTCTCGACTTCACACCGAATGCAATGGCGACCATGGCCATTTTAGCTCATTTGTGCGAGAATTTCGTCGGGGTCGCCCCCAACATAGATCTGTTCCGGCATTAATTTGTTCCGCGGGTGGAGAACAAGGGTCACTGCTCTAGGAACATCTACTGGATGCTCCGGGTGGCGAGGAAGCTCTGGGATTATATCCCTGTGAAGCAGCACGAGAGGTGGAATAAGTGAAGAGGGATTGGTGATGGATTCAGGATGAGAAAGCCCCCGATTTCTGCAAAGCACGGATGGAATGTGTCGAGCGCGGCAAGGAATGGAGCGCTCATGGCCTCACCAATGATAGGTTGTGCCCGACAATCAACAGGATTACCCGTTTGAAGGCGGTCGGGCTAACCACTGAGCATGTGGGGGCAGATTTTCTTCTTCGCCGCATCTCGCCGCTGCAGAAGAGGGACAGACCCGCCTGGTTGTATGGTGATGTTGGGGACATGATGAGGTTACTCCCAGGGTTGGCCAATAACTTGTCAGTTTATGGCCATGCCTGGTTGTGTGACCAATTGTTTGTCCGCTTTGAGATGTTCAAGCTCCCGGCAACCGTCATCCCTCTGAACATCAATTCGGCCCGGGACCAGATATTGAAGTGGATGCTGGATTGTAATGCCCATGGAGTGGAAAGTGATTGGCGGCTGCCCACTCTTGATGAAAAACTCGAGTGGTCCCGCGCCCTGGTGGAGAAGGCCACCAGTGTGGAGACCATGATGTACAAGCATGCCTCCTCCGTGGAGGTGGCGTATTTCCTGAGGAGGATTGAAGAGGACAAAGTTGCCTGGCTTGCGGAGATGGCGAGGGCCGCGATGGCCGGGAAGTGCAAGGGGAAAGCTGAGGATTAGAGTTCTTTTCATAGTGGCAGCGAGGCACGAGCCACGGAAGGGGTTGCCGGGGATAAACCTGCGGGGAACGAATTTGTCGGGCTTGATGCCCTAGCCACAGTGGCAACGGAGCTCCAATAGGAGGAGGAGACTGGTGAGGTGGCAGACCTCGAGGCGGAGTGGCTTGCGGCCGGGTCTCAAGCCCCCGAGCCGGTCTTGGATCAGCGCCCCCGTAGGCGTGTTGCTAACCAGGGGGTTGGCTTCCAATCCAGCGCCTGCCGCCAAGAGGGTGAAGAAGACCACCACCAAGGTCACAAAGACTGACGTGGTGTGCCGCCAATCCCCTCGCCTTGCCGAGATCAAGGCTTCCCTGCCCAAGCGATTAGCAGACTTGGATGTTGATTCCAGCCCCGACTCCATCTCGAGCTCTTCACAGAGCTCGCCTCCATCGGAGCCCCCGGTGCCTCGCCTGGCATCAGGGCTACCGGAGAGTTCTACCCCTCCACCTCTGAAGAGAGGAAGGGAGCCCTCGCCTCCCATGGAGTTCAACTTGAACTCCATGCTCATTGAGGAAGAGTAAGGAAGACTTCCCCCCTCGCAAATAGCTTTGGTAAACTTGATTATTTTTGCTGACTAACCTTTTGTTTGGCTGTCGTTGGCAGGGAGGTGGAGGAGGACATGGAAACCCTCATCCACTGGCCTCGGAAAAGGCTCGGTGCATCGGGTTGCCGAAGACTGCGGAGAGCCCGGCCTTGGCAGGGAGTAACATGGAGGATCCCATGCCAAGCCCCCAATCTAGCCCCGGCCCGGGAGTGGGGGGTCGGTCTCTTCCGCTGGAGGTGATGGGGATGGCCTTCATGTTCCCTCGGCCGGAGGGGACAGTGAGACGACGCGGGGTGAGCCCTCCTGGAGGGGCATGTCGCCTCCACCGACCAAGCCGAAGAAACCCCCACGGAGCCCTATGCGGACGAGATCGCGCAGAGAGTTGCCACGACTGCCGCGGCAAAGGGTGGAGTCCATGGAAGAGCAACAGATGCTGCCGGGGAAGCTGAGGTCTCTTCCCGGCAGACTTCGTTAGGTAATCAACTCATGCTCCTTTTCCTTTCTTGTCCGGATTACCTCTCCTTATATCCCAATTATCTGAAACTTCTATCTCTTTGTTGTTCGCTTGTTTTCTTCCCTGTAGTCCCCCAGGCCGAAGAACCAGAGCTGCTGGAGGAGGTGTCTAGCATAGGGAGAGCTGATGCGGATGAGGCCGACAAGATTGCCACAACGGAGGTGCATGACCTTGTTGTGGAGCGTGCCCAACATGCCTGGGCAGTGGTGGTGCATTCTTCGTAGAGCGCCCCGGAGGAGGAAGTGGTGGTTGAGGGGAAAGTTCCTCTCCAAACCATGGATCCGCTCCCCTCCTCTGGGATCATTATGGAGACCCCACCACCCTCCTCAAATCCACTGGCCATGGTGCTGACGCAGTCTGGGACTGGAGCCCCCGGCCCGTCTATGATGATGGGCGCGGAGCTCGACGAAGATCTTCAACGCCTCTTGGCACCGCTGTACCAGGGAGTTCACGATGAGGATGATTCAGTCGCCGTCGCAATGGACTTGTCTTTCCTGGAGTCATGGCGATGGGCGTAAATGAGATGCAGGCCAGGCACGACCAGAAGTGGCAGGCGCTCAAGGAGCGGTGCGTCCGCCAGCAGGGTGGACTAGAAGCTGAAGGACAAGTGCTTGGAGCTGCGTGAATGGCATGGCAAGCAGTTCAAGGTGCTCATGAGGCAGCGGGGGACGCTCCTGATGACAAGGGAAGACGTCATGGCCCACGAATCGCGTCTAGCGGACCGTAAGGCACTCCTGGACGCCAGAGAGCAAGAGATCTCTCTCCGAGAGGAGAAGCTCAAAGCCAGCCTTCGCGCCAATGATGACGATCTGGAGGCTCTTGTATAGCAGCATACCAAGGAGCTGGAATACAAGCACGGAGCTGCCCTAGATGCCCTTGCCACTGACTCTGCCGCTCAATTGAATAGGCTCACTAAAGACCTGGCTGCCGCATCTGCCGCCAAGACTGACCTTGACCAGCAGGTGACTAAGTTGACTGAGGACCATGCCGGGAGCACCAAGGAGGTGGAGGCCCTCATAGAAGAAGCACGGAAGGCGGAGGTTCTCATGGCCGACGTGTAGTCGCAGCTCTCTTTCAAAGTACAAAGTCTTGAGACCGCCAATGGCACCATCACAGATCTGAAGGCCAGGATCGGCACCTTGGAAAGCTCGGCAGAGTCCAGTGAAGCCCGGCAACAGTTGATCACAAAAGATCTGGACACTGCCAAGCGTCTCCAGAAAGATGCAGAAGACCATCTGTCGAGTCGTTCCGAATAGGTCTATCTCTGGATCAGTAGCCTGATCGACATCGCCAAGCGCCTTGCCGCCCACACTGTAGCGATGGGCATGGACGGTCTAGCCTTCTTGATCAACAGGCATGAGGTTCCTAGCACTAGGCTGGGAGTCTTCTTCAATGAGCTGATCGACAAGCTGAAGGTGCATGAATAGGGGAGGGCCGAACGCTTTGCGACCAAGTCCCGGAAGCTTGCCCATGATGCCCTCCCCATGGTCTTGAGCAATATCGCGTGCCGCCATCCAGATCTCGACCTTGACGACGGTTTCAGGACGCCGCCGGCAGGTGCCGACATCTCAGCTGCTAAGGAGAAAGTCGCCCTTCGAGCCACCAAGGTCCTTCTCGTCCCAAAGGTCTAGTGCAGTCGTTAGACCAAGTGATGAGCCATCGTTGCTCCCACGTTACCCTGTAACAAAACATGATGTAGGTTTTGTGTTTTGCTAACGTACTATTCTATGCTTGCGTGGAACTGATGTCCTTTGTTGGATCTTTAATGCGCGTTTCTCCCTTTGAGCTTATACGCTTGTGTTCGTGCGATTATTCCCTATGTATGTTCTGGATGCTTGCCGGTATCATATTGCCGCGATTGTCGTAAGGGCCTGGCCCTTAACATTTATCTTGGCGTGGATGTGTCCCGGCAAGTTTTTCCTAGGTAGCTCTCGACACAGCCTCTCGTTCTGTGAGCATGGCTCAAGATAGAACAATGGTGCAGACAAAGAAACTAGCCAAGGTTCCATCACATGAGGGTTTCATAGTACGTACACCTACTAAGCCAAGGGATAAACGACCGCAAAAATGCAAATGTATTAATAAGAAATGATAATGTGAACTTAGCTTTTGTTCTCGCTCCTCCTCATCCCTTCTGGCTACTTGCATTTGGTGTGCTCGCGATGCCCGGAAGGACGAGGGTCAAGCAAGTAACTCTCTCGTTCCCAGCAAGGACAAATACACGTCGCGCGTGTTTGGCGGGCAGCGGTATATGGTGCCAGGATTTTCCGGTTCTTCTTCCTTTCCCCCACTCCTTTCGAGCAGCTTGGCAACAACTGTCGCATGGATCACGCCAATGCAGACGGCCTTGCCGGAACGCACTTGCCGAGGCATCAACCAATGGATTAATACCAACCTTTCACTCAGGATTTCCCAAAATGGGGTAAATGATGAACCGAGTATTGCATGGTAGTCATTGACATTGATGATGCCAGGGTGTCGGTGTACTAAAGTTTGGGCCTTTAGCACCCCATACTTGTGCATGGGCAGTCGTAACCCGACGTGCGGCAAAGTGTGAAGAGGGCGATTGGGGACAGATACAAGATGAAGAAAAACAGCCAAGACAGAGAACAGAGAACGAGCTGGATCCCCGGAAAGGCCCTTGCCGGGGCAGCTTGCGAGACCCCGGCAAGGTCCTTGCCGGGGTGACTTACAGAGCACCACCCTTGTGGTTGAGAGCTCTGACACCATCGACAACATTAAAGCCAGGATCTAACAGCGCGCGCGTAGTGGCGTGCAGATCTTTGTGAAGGCCAGAAGACGAGGCCCCGGGAAGATCCCTGTCGAGGACGCCTACGAGGTCCCGGCAAGATCCTTGCCGGGGACATCGGCGAGACTGTGGCCAGCCTCGGCGGCCCAGTCACCACATCAGTGCGGGAGCTGACCTGTCAGCCTGGCAGGCGCCTGCGTGGTGGCATGCAGATCTTCGTGAAGACCCTTGCACCTCTCCAGCGTAGCAGCTGGCCAGCCAACTTGGCACTGCATGCCTCATCGGCATGGACGCGTGTTCGGACAGGGCGGGGAGGCAACAGACGGGACGAGCTCTCTTCCCATCCTCGATAAAGCTAGAGGGCATGCAAGCGGCGCATTTAATGCGTTTTGTCCTTAGATGACCGAGATAAGCATGTGCATTGTAGATACTTTACACCTCCTGTATGCCGCTGATAGAGGCAAAGGTGTCCCGTCTTTCGATGAGATGGTGGTTGTCGTTTTGGAGGAAGTCGACTTTGACGATCCGACTACGAACGTGCGAGGACGTCGCGCCTTAGCAATCGCTAAACCAACTCCGAGAGGTTATTGACCACGCCGGAGCACGATCAACCTGACCACAAAGGTCTGTTTTCTGCAGGCAAACGAAGAACAAGCAAGAAACTAAGATTGCAATCTGGATATTGCGAATATAAGAGGAAACATTTATTGATCAAGGTGGGGTTCTGTGACGCCTTTGTCTGATCGTTGAACACCAATGAAGTACACGAAGTTGCGGCTATGGTGAACTTTTAATCTAAACAAAACCCAAAGTCTAAACGGTGCCCTAAGGGTTGTATATATGGAGGAAGAGGGGGGAATTTCGTGGCCCTTGGGGAAGGGGTCTGAAACCAACCCTATCTCTTGTTTCCCCACACATACGGACTCTAAAAACAGCCTATACTTATGTATTTCGAAATTACATGGGCCTGGCCCAATAATAAGGTGACGCAGCACCTAGAATAGCCTCTGGACGAATATTATGAAGTGGCATTTTGTATATTTCATCCAAGGCTTCAAGAACTCATTATGGTGGCTTCAAAGTTCTGAAATCATCACATGTAACTCCATTCTTGTTCCCCCGCGCACGCCATCATCTCCATGCTTGGTCTTGCTCCAGTGTTCATCCCTCTTATCCATGACAGGCCCTTCATTTGTAAGCAAAACAAATGTATCCAATTTAGCCAGCATCATATTCTCATGAACATTAGAATCATTACCAAGAAACGAAAGTACCTGATAATTTAATTGGCGTGCGCGAGCTCTAGTAATTGGTCCAGTATGTATAGCAGCAGGGGCTGTGGGTGTTACAATGGTATTGATGTCCTCATCATCCTCCCCTTCTTGAAATGAAGTCGTCCTCGACGGAAGCTCATCTTCCTCACCCAAATAAGGCTTCAAATCTGCAATGTTAAAAGTGGGACTAACCCCAAAATCTGCAGGCAGCTCAAGTTTATATGCATTATCATTTACTTTCTCTAACACCTTAAAAGGACCAGCAGCACGTGGCATTAACTTTGATTTGCGCAAAGCAGGAAATCTATCCTTACGCAAATGTAACCAAACAAGATCTCCAAGTGCAAACACTTCATGTTTTCTACCCTTATCTCTAGCAAGTTTATATTTAGCATTCATACGCTCAATGTTTTCCTTAGTTAACTTATGCATTTTTAAAATCAATTCAGCACGTTGTTTAGCATCAAAATTAACCTTCTCTGAAGAAGGAAGAGGCAACAAATCAATAGGTGCACGAGGTAGGAAACCATACACAATTTCAAAAGGGCACATCTTAGTAGTAGAATGCAATGAACGATTATAAGCAAATTCAATATGAGGCAAGCATTCTTCCCACGTTTTCTTGTTATTCTTCAAAACAGCCCTAACCATAGTACACAATGTTCTATTGACTACTTCAGTTTGTCCATCAGTTTGGGGGTGACAAGTAATAAAAAGCAATTTAGTCCCCAACTTAGCCCATAAACATCTCCAAAAGTGGCTAAGAAATTTAGTATCACGATCTAAAACAATAGTATTTGGCACACCATGCAAGCGAATAATTTCACGAAAGAACAAATCAGCAACATTAACAGCATCATCGCTTTTATGACATGGTATAAAGTGTGCCATTTTCGAAAACCTATCCACGACAACAAATATGCTATCCCTCCCCTTCTTCGTTCGAGGCAAACCTAAAACAAAATCCATAGATATATCCTCCCAAGGAACACTAGGTACATGCAAAGGCATATATAAACCATGAGGATTGAGTCGTGACTTAGATTTTCGACATGTAGTACAGCGAGCAACAAAACGCTGAACATCCTGTCTCATCTTTGGCCAAAAGAAATGTGTAACAAGTACGTCCTCCATCTTCTTCACGCCAAAATGTCCCATTAATCTTCCTCCATGCGCCTCCTTCAACAACAAAAGACGAACAGAGCTAGCTGGAATGCATTGCTTGTTAGCACGAAACACAAAGCCATCATTAATAACGAACTTGTTCCATGTTCTTCCTTCTTTACAATTCTGCATTACATCTTTAAAATCAGCATTATGCACATATTGATCTTTGATGGTCTCCAAACCAAATATTTTGAAGTCAAGTTGTGAAAGCATAGTATAGCGACGAGACAAAGCATGAGCAATAACATTTTCTTTACCCTTCTTGTGTTTAATGACATAAGGGAAAGTCTCAATGAATTCAACCCATTTAGCATGTCTACGATTCAGTTTAGCTTGACTTTTAATACGTTTCAAAGATTCATGATCAGAATGTATAACAAATTCTTGGGCCATAAATAATGTTGCCATGTCTCTAAAGTCCGAACAAGAGCATATAATTCTTTATCATAAGTAGAATAATTCAGACTAGGCCCACCCAATTTTTCAGAAAAGTATGCAACAGGTTTGCCATCTTGTAATAACACACCTCCTAATCAAATTCCACTAGCATCACATTCAAGCTCAAAAGTCTTATTAAAATCAGGAAGTTATAGTAATGGAGCATGTGTCAACTTATCTTTCAACACCGTGTAGGCTTCTTCCTGTGCGGTACCCCAAACAAAAGGCACATCCTTCTTTGTAAGCTCACTGAGAGGTGCAGCAATGGTGCTAAAATCTCTCACAAAACGCCTATAGAAACCAGCGAGTCCAAGAAAACTCCTCACTTGTGTGACCGTTTTGGGCTGCGGCCAACTCTCAATAGCTTCAATCTTGGCTTTATCAACTTCAATTCCCTGTGGAGTAACAACATAGCCAAGAAAAGACACTCGGTCGGTGCAAAAGGTGCACTTCCCAAGGTTACCAAACAAACGTGCATCACGTAGAGCAAGAAAAATAGCACGTAAATGTTCCAAATGTTCTTCCAAAGATTTGCTATAAATCAGTATATCATCAAAATAGACTACCACAAATCGTCCAATGAAAGCACGTAAAACTTCGTTCATTAGTCTCATGAAAGTACTAGGTGCATCAGTTAACCCAAAAGGCATGACTAACCACTCATATAAACCAAACTTAGTTTTAAATGATGTTTTCCATTCATCTCCCAATTTCATACGAATTTGATGGTATCCACTACGCAAATCAACTTTGGAGAATATTGTAGAGCCACTCAATTCATCAAGCATATCATCTTCTCTAGGAATAGGATGACGATAACGAATAGTAATATTATTAATGCCTCTACAATCAACACACATATGCGACGTACCATCCTTTTTAGGAACTAGTATAATAGGAACAGCACAAGGACTAAGAGATTCGCGTATATTACCTTTGTTGAGCAGCTCTTTTACTTGACGCATAATCTCCTTCGTCTCCTCTGGATTGGTACGGTATGGAGCACGGTTGTATAGTGATGCACTGGGAATTAAGTCAATTTGATGCTCAATCCCTCGAATAGGTGGTAATCCCGGCGGCACGTCTTGTGGGAAGACGTCAGCGAACTCCTACAAAATGTTAGTGACAGCAGGGGGCAAAGAGGAAGGCACGTCCTCGAATGAAATAATGCCTTTTTGCACACAAAAGCATAGCAAGCGGATTTCCTAAAATCTAGCTCATCAATATCAGATTTGGTGGCAAGTAAACATGCATTTTTCAATTTAATTTCAGAAGCAACACTAGATGGTTTATTATTAGGCTTCATTTGTTGCTCAAATTCATTTGCCACAATCTAATTTTCACTCTTATTTTTCTCCTGTTTTGCTTTATTAGCTCTATTAATATCATCTTTCAAAATGGAATCAAGGGTCATAGGAAGCAAAGTAATATTTTTATCCTTATGAACAAGAGTATACTGATTATTTCTACCATTGTGTACAGAATTTTTATCAAATTGCCATGGTCTACCAAGTAATAAGGAACATGCTTGCATAGGTACTGTCGGATGTGAGGTTTCGGCAAACCCTTGAGGTTCGAACACTGGGGTGCGCGTGAAGTCTTTCCATCCCACCGATCTACGCCCTAGCTCGCTAAGATCTCGCGGACGAACTCGACGAACTCGCAACACAAAGAGACACGAGATTTATACTGGTTCGGGCCAGCGTTGTGGTGTAATACCCTACTCCAGTGTGGAGGTGGATGGATTGCCTCTTGGGCTGATGATGAACAGTACAGAGAGAAGAACAGCCTCCTGAGGTTGAGGTGTTCTTGTGCTTGGTAGCTTAGCAGGTGAGAGCTGGATCATCTGTTCGATCCCCCTACTGTGGTGGCTAGCCCTACTTATATAGGCCCTGGTCCTCTTCCCAAATGTTGAGCAGGAAGGGAGCCAACAACGACGGGCAAATTTGAAGGGGGACATCTAGTACAAGCTATCCTGACAAAAGTGGTCTTCGCCTGCGAAAGGCTCTGGTGGTGTGACGCCCGGATAATTAAGCTACAGTAACCCTCTACTAATGATGCCACATCACCACTATTATTGTCACTAAAATCACTGTTTCAAATCCCGTTCGAATTCAAAATTCGAAATCAAGTCAAACGTTAAAGGTTTTCAAATACTAAAACTAAAAAATGTTCGGTTGGTGCCAAATAATGCATAGGTAATTATTGTCGAGAAACCACACTCTTATAAAATGTTTAAGTAAACTAAAATGAATAAAATAGTAGCTAAAACAATTAAATAAAGGCCTTTTGAATTTTATAAAATATTAAGACAGTAGTTGGAATTGTAACTCCATTTTAGGTGTGGGTTTTATTTTTGTAAAACTATAAAGTATTAAAGAAATAAAAGCAAACAGAAAAAAGACAAAAGGGAAAATAAAACAGAAATAAAAAGAAAACCCCCCAGGCTAGTTGGGCCTCGGCCCAGCCAGTGGCCTGCCAGGCCGGCCCACCCCCTGCCTACTAACCCACTCCCCCCACTACCCGTAACCCTAACCCACTACCGCTCTCCTACTTCCCCCCCCCCCG